>NW_024749657.1:11288681-11359962 GCF_018991925.1 Homarus americanus
AGGCAGGTAACTCTCGTGTTTCTAAGTTTATCCATTCTTCGCTGAATGCTACAATATCGACTTTTTCTCATACTCCTACTGTTTGCGTAGTAGACATTTAAGTTAGTCGTGTTCTGAGTCCTCTCTTTGATGCGTTTAGTTTTTAACTCCCTGCCTAATTTAGTTTTGTCATCATTCCTAGCACTATTTCCTTGTAACCATTCACTCTGTTTACCGGCTACCATTGCCTTTCCTCCACCTCCGTGCCCATATGATCCCCTAGCAGTTTAAAGACTTCGCCATATATTGAACTGCCCTCTAGAGAGCCAGCCAGGGTTGCCACCCCATCACCAGACAGATGTACCCCATCCCTAGCATAAATATCCTTTCTGCTATAAAATTTGTCCCAGTTGTCAGTGAATGGGACTGATATTGACTTGCAATATCTGTCAAAACGGCCGTTGACACCAACTGCCCTTGACAACCATTCATTGCTAACTCTCCTTCTAGTCAGCACACCACATATGATAGGGATTTCTCCCCAGCTCGTGGTAAACACACCCGCATCTTATTTTTATTTCTCCCACAAAAAGCTCTGTTCAGGTACTGTACCTGGGAATCGCCAACAAATAAGGTTTTCGTACCTTCCCTCTTAGCCCGGTCCCTAACTATGGTAACGTCCAATTCGTCAATCAAAGGACTAAAAGAGTTTTTACACTTAGCTGTTGTCGTGTCCTTGGTGTCTTTTCTCACTACCATTTTGGTCGCTCTTCTCCTCACAACCTTCCATTCATGAACCATTCCACGATTAACCATTCTCTTCCTCATTAATATAATGTTATCTTTTACTAGGGTTCGTCTTCAAAAGTTAATTATTTTTATATATTAGCGTTAGTTGGCCTCTTCTGAGACGCTGGATCACTTACGTGCTCCTTCACATCTTCCAAGTATCGCTACCAGCAGCTCACAGTATTACTGTAACTCAACATGCACAATGGATGACATTTAATGTAGGAGTTAAAGTTGGGTTAAACTTTTACTATCTTCCATGTGAGCTGTGCACTCCAGGAGATTGTTTTTAATCTAGGCTGCAGGCACTGAGTGTTAGAGATATGTTTACAATTCTTTCTCGGGCCATTAAACTTGGGGAAAATATTCGCACTCACAGCCACAGGCGCAGGATCATCTGGTCAATGTTACAATATATCTGCTCAGTGTACTTGTGGGAACATTTTTAATCTTGTTTCCACTGTTATACTTGACACAAACATTAAATCGTGGTCCTTGAGGGATAACCCTCCAGCCCCCACGCATTTTCTTATCTTTACAACTGCTTCGAGAAGGGTTTTTTTGTTTAGTTTTACGGTGGTGAAATAACTATTCAACTCCCTAAGGTGGATGCAAACATCCCAGTTCATATACTTATGCCATTTGGGTAGGAGGTGAGCTGAAACTGGTGGTTATTTATGTGTAGACTCTCACCTTCGTTACTAGACTTGAGAAGACCATCGAGTTTCAGCCTGGGAGTGTACCTGTGAGATCAACCTCACATCATCCCAGTCCTTCCTCACATCTCTCCTGCTGCGGGCGTGAGGAATTTTGTGATGTTGCTCGTCATTGTCTCCGCCACTGGAACACAGGATTGCCTGTGCCTGTATGATACACGTGGAAGGAACATATTCCTTCCTGGCCTTTCACTTCAAAATTTATGTGGGACATATTGTTTTAGTCTGGGTACATACCCTAGGGATTAACCTCCCTCCCCTTCCCTCCCAAGCCTCCTTCTGCTGCAGGCGAGAGAAGTCTAAGTGATATTCCGTGTCGGCGACATTGGTATTGAGGTAGAGGGTTACCTACCACAGGCCTGGCTGCTTCCTTCTACAGATGATGTTGATGGCACCTCTCTTTCTTTTCCTACACTTACCTGCTGAGGTAGAGGAAACCATTAATCATTATATCTTTGGGTTGTGCGAAATATAATTTATATAAAATATTTGTACGGTAAATTTGACTATAAAAATGGAGTGGACGTATGTAAATCTCCATCCAGTAGTGGTATGACTTTCATTTTCAATATTCTCCTTAACTGGTGATGACTAGTGTACAGTATTTACTAACATAATGTACGCACTTAGAGACCTTAGATGTTGAAACGCACTCAATCAATCAATCAGAGTACCCTCCTCATATCTGAGGGTTGGCAACCACAGTCCTCCACTTTAAACGTTCTGGGGCTGTTTTTACCACTTCTCTAAGGTGTTGTATCTTTCTGTGGACACAGGTTTTAATTTCATTCATCCATCCCAGTCTCTGTCTCCCCATGGCCCTCCTATCCTCAACTTTGCTCATTAATATTTCTGTTATTTTTCCCTTATCCATAATTATATGACCAGAGTATGTAATTTTTTTCTGTGCATTTTAAGTATTTCTCTTGAAGCTTTTGCTAATCTTCATACTTCCTCATTTGTTTTCCTGTCAGTGCAGCTTATTTACCTATAACACCACATTTCAAAGACCTCTAACCTCTTCCTGGTGTCTGCTGAAAGTGTCCACGCTTCTGACCCATACATCAGTCATTGCCATAGAAAGCCTTTAAGCAGCCTTTTCCTCAAATTGAAGTTAATGTCCCTTTTGATTAGGTATTTTAGATTATTAAATACTGTTTTCGCTTGCCCTATTCTTCTGTGACTTTCTTCCTTACATTTATCATCACTGCTAATGTTACTTCACAAATAAACAAAATTGTCCAATTTCTTTAGTTCCCTGTTGCCTACCTTAATTTTTATTTTAGGATTTATTTACATCATTAACGCTTAAACCATATCTTTTCACCTTTGTAATTATTAGATTGTTATCTTGGTCCTTGTTCATCAGAGTCAGCCTCTACCAATACTGATAATCAATTTTTAGTTTTAATTTCATATTCTATCCCCGCCCCTGTTTTGAGCTGGCCTAAATCCCATTTGATTTTGTCCGTAGTTGTCTTCTTTTTTTTCATTACTGGGATGTGATCTGACCCACAATCTGCCCCTGGATAGGTCTTGGTTCGGGTTATTGAATTTCTGAATCTCTCCTGAATTAATATGTAATCTATTTGATTCCTGACAATGTTCTTTATATTGTTCCTCCAGTTTTGTTTGGATGAGAAGATACCCGGATTTCATGGTTGCCAAGGAACAATAAAATTCCTACGTACACTTAACGCACTGTTTGACATAATGAATTCTCGAAATTTGTGTAGTTACGGCTGGAAGCGCCCTTTGCAAGCAGATAATAATTTAGAGGTAGTGAAGTTCATTGAAAGTGTACAACAGTTTCTGGTTTCCTTAACATTACTGCCTGATAAGTTGCCTGTTGTTCAATCCAGAAGAAAAACAGAATTTATTGGATTCCTTGTTTGTTGCAAAAGTCTGCAAACAAAATAGCGAAATGCTAATTGTTACTTCAAAACCACTTTTGGATTACTTCTTAACTTACAAGATGAGTCAGGATCATATAGAACTATTTTGGGGCAACATTAGAAGTATGGGAGGGAACAACAACAGTCCCACGGCTCAGCAGCCTACAAGAAGGTGTTAACTCATAATGACATTGAAGAAGTGACTCCTGGAAATTGCTTAGTTTGAGAATCTATCCCAATCCTAACTGTCTCTAGTAACTATCTAAAGGATCGTAATGCCAATGCTCCATAGAGCAATTTAATTAACCCTTGTCTTTTTTAAACCATACAGGGTCTTTGAGCAAGATAACATTTATCAAAATGAGGAGTCTGATGTGCTCTCAGAAGAGGGAAATGCTAACTTAGGTTCATCTAGTGTGGTCTCTCCTGTACCGAGCAAATAGTTGCATATATAGCTGATTTTGTTTCTGTGAAACTTAAGAAATCTTTGAAGAGACTATACCATTTCCAACTAAAGATGTTGCTTATGCGAAAATATATTCAGAGAAAAAATGTTTGCTTGCCAGTAAAGGACACCCCTATGCAAAATTGTCAACATATGAGTGCCACAAAATTGTAATTGGTGTATTGTCAGAGTTCCTGAAGAAAACTTTAGCTGCCTAATGGTTCGACAGTTAGATGACGTCACATCTTAAGGGTGAGAGAAACCCGCAACGTGGACTCACTCAACGTTAATGGTTGATATGGTCAAAACCTGTAAAGAATGAGACACTCGTTAACCACTCATTACATTCCATTACATGCATACATTATACGTCAGTTAGTAAATACACTATTCTGTATGGTTATAATCCTAATTGCCTTACACTATGTACGTATGTAGTTCACAACTTTTCACCATAATACTAACAATCACTGTGATCTTCACTCACGTGTGTGGGCTTATAGCTCCACTTAATTCCTAGTATCGCTCCCAGTAATTTCTAGATACCAATGTGTACTCTCAAAGGGAGCTGGACTAATACTGCCAGCCAGAGGCGTTTCGAGCCTTATCTATCAACAACAACTTGTTACAGATTTACAGACTTGTTATGCGTCCGCAAACATCTGGCGAGGTCACAGGTCGTGCGATAAACAAGGGTTCAGAGGTGGCGGCGTACTAGGGCGGCGATATACAAAGGCGGCGATAACAAAACTATATTCCCAGGCTTGGCAATACACATGTCAGTAGCTGAAACCAATCTACAGGTGAGATACACATATGGAGGCAAACAGTTCACAGCACGAAACGTATCTCTCAAGGCTGTCAAAAGTAGAACCAGCATGAATATGTTAATGTTGTTCAGCAGGATCTACTGATCAGTCTGCAAGGTAAAAATACACATAAATCCCCCTGTGTTCAGGGTGCCAGGTTCGTGCCATGATAAGGATAATTGATGCTAATGATTAGTGTTGTTCCTTGAAATGTAGTTTTATTGTACTATAGTAAATAATAAATGGTTGAAAATAAAATAATAGTTTCACTTATTCACACAGGGATGCTATGTAAGCAGTTCAAACTAGTGTCCATGAGTGTCGTCAGCCTCCTGGCGCACGACCAGCCTATACAAAGATGGCCGACGTGGGGGAGAATTGGCTTCACTTGGCAGTATTGGGAGCGCTCGGCTGCCGCCTCCACCCTTTATTCTGCTCCTTTACGGGGTTATGCAATATGACACATGGAGATGTGTCATATTGTGTAACCCCGTAAAGGTGCAGAATAATCTTTTAGTGAGTGTACATCCGTAGCAACCTGCAGCTCATTAAACTGTTAATGTTTATTGCATAATAACTATTAAGGCAAAAAGATTCTTAAGACTCACATTATCTGAACCGCTTTATTTTATGTTAAATTACAGATGAAATATGACTCGCGTTTGCATGGATTAATTTGGAGTGCAAAGTCCTATAACCATCATCCTGGTTACTCCTTTATCCTTAAACTAACGGCCAATTAACAAGTCAGAAGAAGAAGACAGCCACTTTCTACAAGGCAAATTTCCTTAATGAGCTTCACCTCACAAAATGATGTCGACTACTTGGTATTAGACTAGATGATGCATGAAGCCAGAATTCCTTTACACGGTGTTATTCAACCTTTATTGATGTCCAGCCCAAATGGTTAAAAAATTCTGCTAAAAGAGAAAGAAAGCGAAAGAAACAGCAGCTTCACTTGTATTTATTTAAAATTTTATATTGTAAGATAATTTAATATATATTTTTTTATTAAGAACCAAATTACTTTTTTATTAAACTATTAAAGGAAAATAATAAATTAAACAATCATAGGTAGAATTATGAATGCTTTTGGGATTCAGTGGCTTGGCTGCTGTTGTACTTTGTTGACTCAGCTGAAATCTTGTCATCAGCCAACTTTCGAGTGCACCCAGCATGAGGTGATCCACATTCAAAATTGCGTTCCTTTCTTTGATTTGATTAAAACTAAAGCTGAGAATCCTTGCTCACACAGATATGATGTTGGCATCTCTGCACCAACATGGTTGTCGCCTGCTCAGCCAACTCTTTGTCTTCTGTAATATCCAGCAGTATAACCCAGAAATCCATGATATCTTGAAGGCTAGTTTTTAAGCGTGATCTGTCTGGAGCTCCAATGCAACTTCAGAATGGTTTACCCCATCATCATCAAATGGATTAATAACCCACATGTTGGAGTTCAGGTGTTCGCTCTCACTCCCTGGGAAATACACGAAGAGGTTTTCCTGAATCAAGGTAAGGTGGTTGACAACCAGGGGGGACATTCACATCTCCGGTGCCTCCTCTTCTGCTGCCTGCACACCGTGTTTCCAGCCACATTATCTTATAAAGTTATCAAAAGTCGAAAAATCAGACAAATTGTTCATTTCTACGTTGGCTCTCCACTTTTGCACCTTCAGTTTGAATCCAAGTATTTTTCCCACTGCTGTGAAAATATATCGACCTTGCTTTGTTCAAAAGATAAAAAACTGAGGCAATGCATGGCAACTTTGCCAGCCAAAATTATCCTGACATTTAATTGCTATGGGGTTTGCTTCCTCTGTTAAAAAAAACACGCAGTTGTTCTCTCAGTGCAAGCACTCAGTTCAGAACCTTCTCAAGGGACAACCACCAAGCCTCTGCATAAAGAGTAGTTTGGTGAAGTTGGCTTCCATATCTCTGTACAACTCACCGAGAAGATGTCATCGAGAAGATGCTCACAATCATTCTTCTCACCGGTTGTTCCAGTCTCTTTCAGTCGCTTAGCAACAAGGGCCTCTAGGTGAATCGCACATTTAATTGAAACACAGTTAGGTGATACGTCTCGGATTTTCGCCGCAACACCATTGACTGCTCGAACCATTGCTCTCGCACCATCTGTAGTGCCGGATTTGCTTTTAGACCATTCAACGTCCTCTTCAATCATAAAATATTTCAGTTTCTGGAAAATGTTCTCTGTTGGTTCAATCCCCAGTTGGAGGCAGCACAAATAGTGTTCAACTATGGTCTTACTCTAAATCTGGAAAAAGACAGTACACTGTCAACAGCGCTTCCCCTCCCACATCAGTTGCTTCGTCCAGCTTCATGGTATATCTACATAAGCCGTGAAAATAGAGTGAAACGCTACCTTATCTAATCTTTCCACGAAAATCAACTGGGCACTGACTTTCAAGTTTAAAATTTAACCCACCTCCTAGCACTCTTTTCTCATTGGTTGACGTTTCAAATGTTACGGGTGACTTCATGTTTCCATAAAAACACTGCAGGCAACACACACATACACACATGTTGCCATCCTTTCAAATCTCGTCCACCCTTCCATCCACCCAAGACTGCCGTCCACCCCCAAGCAAACTCTCTTCCACACTAGGATGGACCGTCCACCCAGGTTGAATAGCATTGTCCTTACGTAGTACCATTGCTTAACACTAAAATGTAACAAATTAGCGCACAATGCAGCAGTATGAGCTGTAGCTGCACTCAAACCCCTACACTTTTCTGACTGGAAACTTATATAGCCGTCAACATTTGGGCGGACTTGGGCTCGGATCACTGACAATAGGCGTGTGTTGTATCATATTGGCCTCACAGTCTTGTCTCATTTATTACTTTAACTCAAATCTAAAATAAGCGTAAAGGTTCTTTAATAACTTACTACTATATTTTTTGGCCTATTGCCTTAATTCTTGGCGTTATGAAAAATAGGGTGACTCGTCAAATTAAGTATAAGCACTTAACTACAATTTTCCATTTATGTGTGTGTGTGTGTGTGTGTGTGTGTGTGTGTGTGTGTGTGTGTGTGTGTGTGTGTGTGTGTGGCTTTTAGCGATAACACCACTGAATTTCTTTTGAAGGAAACGTTTAACTGGCCATAGATCATCAAGTGGACCTTTGAAATACGTATTAATAAATAGATTCATATAAAACCTAACCTAATCTTATATAATTTTGGTTTAATTTACAATGTTTCCGTTCACATTAATGAAAGAACACGAGCTCAACACAGAGAGAGTAGTGGCTGCGTTATTACTGAGTGTGTTGTAGGTAAAAGGAATCCAGAAATAACCTTGAAGTGGATGAAAGCAAGTAGCAGTGACACACATAATGAGGTGTCGCTCCCCACACGTAATGAGGTGTCACTTCCCATGTAAACAGTTCTGGTAATTATTCAAAGAAACAAGATAAAGGAGACCATCAGTAAGCTGCCGTTCTCCTCCTCTTAAGTTATAATAATAAATAATTTCACCATTGAGTGTAAAGGCATATAAGGATATTCTCAAACAAGTTCAGGAATTGGAAAGAAAAATATAAAATGCACCATTAGTACGAGTTTTGTATTGATGCCTAGAACCCGAAACTGTTAATAATATTGGGAATCTATAATACGGTTTGTATGGCATAATAATAGATATATTATTATTATTATGTAACGTTAGAAGCCAACACACTGATGCTACGTCTGACACCATATTAATTAATATTCAGTTGCTGGATTATCTCATGATATCAACACACTTAAGTCTCCCCACTGGTTACCGGAATCATTGAACTCCTTGACACACGTAAATAGACTTCAAAATAAACAGTGACTCTAAGATGGGTAAATGTATTGAAATATGATATTTATTGGGGAGAAAAGTCCATTAAAATGACTTAATACAATTACCTGGTGTTAATAGAAAAAAATATGAGTCAGTTCTGATACATATAGCTAATGCACGGAAGGAAACCTGAGGGAAGAATAGAGATGGTGCATAATCACAAAAAATTTTCTGTATATGACCAACTTTATGAAAAATAGGAAAAAAAGACGTGAACAAAACAACTACTATTTCTGGGTTAGTTTCATTCGTGTTGTGTTTATTGTGATGGATATATGAGTAACAGGGAGACTGGAGACAATGGTGAGGTTTGTGAATTGTGCAGCCTATATACATCCCGAGAATCAGCGATGCTTTTCGACGGATCCAAAACTAACACACAACAATTCGTCATTTTTTTTTTATTTCCAGGGTGGAGGATGACTGCAGCCTGCGTTTCATGGATAAGAGATGGTTTTGTTGTGTGTATTGTCATGTAGTGATTTTACCCAATTTGTGTTTGTATTTATTTATTTACTATCTATAAAGTCTGATTTACCATAAATAAAGAATTGGGTAGATAAGCGAAATATTTTGTTCTATTTGAGTCTTTGAGCTATATAGCTATTCAACCATTGTTACTCGTATTATACAGTAATTATTATACTGTGGTGTATCTATCTATTAGGTGAGAAAATACCTCCTTTACATTACCAAGGTAGAGAGAAAAATATTAAAGTATCAACAGAGATTAAGAGAGTCAGTTTCACTCCACCATGAATGTGTTATGTGATATGTGTATGACATTACGTGATATATGAAATTGTCTGAGCTTAACATTGGCCCGAGATAATGTGTACGAGCTGGTGTGAGGCCATGAATTATTGATATCATACTCAAAAACCTCCGCCCGCCGCTAAGTTAATGTACCAAAATTATACAAGTGCCTGCAGTGAATTCAGTATACATGAACAAGAGAAGAAGCATCGTGGGATCATGTACTACTGAAACTAATGTATTACACTGACAAACACACTTGGATTACACCGTGAAAAACCTCGTATATGCTATTAGGATCATGATGAATGTTTTGGGTGGGGGTTTATGGTAAGTTGGCGTACCGCTGAGCCATTGATTCATAGCCTTTGGGGAGTTTCGTCCTCGATAATCCGTAAGTCCATGGCGCCCCCCCCCCCCCTGATCCCCAAAGGCTCTAAGAACATATTTTATCAAGATCTGGTTTCATCTCCTGTATTGCCTCTCTAGACCCAAATATACAAACAGGGTTAAGTTAAGAGGGTGTTGATTTGACAGGGGTTGGGTTGATGGGTTGGAATGGTAGGGGTTGGGTTGATGGGTTGGAATGGTAGGGGTTGGGTTGATGGGTTGGGTTGATGAGTTGGGTTGATGGGTTGGGTTGATGGGTTGGGTTGGCAGGGGTTGAGTTGATGGGTTGGGTTGATGGGTTGAGTTGACAGGGTTTGAGATGATAGGTGCTGGATTAACCGAACTCCATATATATTTGTGTAGTGGCTACTTAATCTCACCGATTGAGTATATTTTACTTGATTATAAGTTTCATAATGTGTTGTCTAATGGTAGACCATGTTGCCATATGGCATCACGAAAATTGTGACCAAGTCCCAGGTTTCTCATCTGGCTCTCTGCCTCATTACACAGAATTGGAGGGTCTCAATTGTTTCTCTTACTTTGACAACACAACACACATATATTGTATCTCACTCTTGATTTGTTTTATTTTTTTATTATTTATTATTATTATTATTATTATTATTATTATTATTATTATTATTATTATTATTATTATTATTATTATTATTATTATTATTATTATTATTATTATTATTATTATTATTATTATTATATTTTCGCCTTTCAGACCCTGATGTGGGTCAGTGACCTGTACCCGGGTGGGCTAATGCCCGTTAAAAAAATGAAATTTATATTTTTTTAAGTTAATTGTTAGCTTTACTTTGTCTTGTGTTGATGTATTACTATGCTTTAACTACATAGTAAATAGAGCACACTAGTTATCAACAAGTAAATATCACGAGAGAAACACCTACCTTTTTGTATCAGAATTGACAGGTCTCATAACCACCATGTTGCGTCATGTCAGTTTGAATATAGGTTTGAGAATTTTTCTTCAGATTTGTAATCAAAATATTGTACAACTACTGGAAAGACTAACCAAATAGAATATAACTGACAGTAATTAAAATGCAACTTGATGAATTGCCTTTGTTTTCCATTTTATTTCTCTACATGTACAGTAAAATTTTAGGTGTTAGATTACAATTACAAACAAATTGCCTGCAAACTGTAATTGTCTGCCATCAATTATTACACCTACAAATTTGCTATCATCCAGGTGGATGTGAATCCTGCCAGTAAAATGTTTCTGTGGCGAAGTAAATACTGAACTAGGTATACCGACAATGTAAATTACTGTGGTACCCTCACGCACTGTCTCATGGTATAGTTTCATCTTACCGGCGATACACCCCGTGTGTTATCCTTGCTCGAACCAATACTTGGTCACTTTTGGTGCTATTTGCAACAATAGTGTCTCACGTAGACCTGGTCTCACGATCAAACCTACCAAGTTTGGCGCAAATTCGTGCTATTTTGGGGAGACACAGACAGGCACACAGAGAGACTGGCCCGAAAGCAGGATAAAAACTATAAAGCAATACCATCCTTACTAACCTAACCTAACCTAACCTAACCTAACCTAACCTAACCTAACCTAACCAAATTTAAGATAGGCTGTTGGTTATGCTAGGAAAGTGGACTATGTCATAGATATTATAGAACGACTTATCACATACAGTATATTAACTAATACATCATAAAGGTGTCGTAATTAGAGCTAAAAGTTATCCTTAAATTATTAAAAAAAATGTCAGTTGGTTTTGAGGCCTAATGGCACGATGATCCGATGATCCCTATTTCGTGTGACATACATACTCACCACTCACCTCATAATATATATATATACATACACACACAAAAGATCTAAATGACAAATCGTTGGTTTCAAATTAGGTATCAAGAAGACGATTCAGGCTGCAATTTCCATTTCAATTTCCAAAATACAAAAATCACATATTACATTGATGGGGCAGTGAGGTATGACGTAGGGAAGAGGAAGAGAAGGAGGGGATAGAAGGGAAAGGAGTCTAAAATAGAGATTAAAAAAAGAAGATAAAGGGGAACCAAGACACGTGGGTTAGATGAAGAAAGCGGTGAAGTGGAGAGGAAGGAAGAGGGAGATTAACTGGAAGCAACGGATGAAATATCAGTCGAAAGTATGAAATGGGAAAGGAAAATAGGAATAATGGAGAAAAAAGGAAGGAATGCTGACAGAAGGAAAAACAATGCAAAGATAGATGTGAAAGAAATCAAGGGAGAAGAAAGAACTACATGTAGAGTATTGGAAAGGTAAAGAAAGCCAAGGAGAGAGAGGATTGTTGAGAGAGAGAGAGAGAGGAGCCGAGGGAACAGGGGGAGTTGGATACAGGAGAAGGAAGAAAATAATATACAAAAATGGAATATTGGAGAGAAGATGGGCGTGGGTGGAGAAAATGGTAGAGGGCGTGGGTGGAGATAATGGTAGAGGGCGTGGGTGGAGATAATGGTAGAGGGCGTGGGTGGAGAAAATGGTAGAGGGCGTGGGTGGAGATAATGGTAGAGGGCGTGGAGCAATGGTAGACGGGTGGGTGGAGCGTGGGTGGAGATAATGGTAGCGTGGGTGGGAGGCGCGTGGGTGGAGATAATGGTGGGGCGTGGGTGGAGATAATGGTAGGGGCGTGGGTGGAGATAATGGTAGGGCGTGGGTGGGAGATAATGGTGAGGGCGTGGTGGAGATAATGGGTAGAGGGCGTGGGTGGAGGGCGTGGGTGGAGATAATGGTAGAGGGGCGTGGGTGGAGATGTGAGGGCGTGGGTGGAGATAATGGTAGAGTGGTGGGTGGGTGGAGATAATGGTGGGGGCGTGGGTGGAGATAATGGTGAGGGCGTGGGTGGAGATAATGGTAGGGCGTGGGTGGAGATAATGGCAGAGATGACGTGGGTGGAATAATGGTAGAGGCGTGGGTGGAATGTGGTGGGGGGTGGGTGGAGATAATGGTAGAGGGCGTGGGTGGAGATAATGGTGAGGGCGTGGGTGGAGATAATGGTAGAGGGCGTGGGTGGAGATAATGGCAGAGGGCGTGGGTGGAGATAATGGTAGGGGCGTGGGTGGAGATAATGGTAGGGGAGGCGTGGGTGGAGATAGATGGCAGAGGGCGTGGTGGAGATAATGGTGAGGGCGTGGGGAGATAATGGTCGAGGGCGTGGGTGGAGATAATGGAGAGGGCGGGGTGGAGATAATGGTAGGGGGCGTGGGTGGAGATAATGAGGGCGTGGTGGAGATAATGGTAGAGGGCGTGGGTGGAGATAATGGTAGAGGGCGTGGGTGGAGATAATCAGATAATGGTAGAGGCGTGGGTGGAGATAATGGTAGAGGGCGTGAAGGCATGAAGATAGATGGACGTAAGAGGGTGAAGGAGAGAGATAAGATGGACTGCAAAAGACTGAGAAGGAGGAAGGGATAGGGGAGAGGAAAATATCAGAGAGAGATCTTGGGAGGGGGACAGGTGGGGAGTGGTGAGTGAGAAGAGAGCGAGGGAGGAGGGAGACGTAATGAGACTATAACAGGTTGTTTAAGAGTGGCGTGGGGAAGTGGGCAGGAGGAGAGGAAGGGGGACAGCTGGAAGATATGAGCATATGGGACAGCTGAGGGTGTGAGGGTTAAGGTGCAGCTGAGAGGTGTGTGTGGGTACAGCTGGAGCTGGGGAGGTGTGTGTGGTGGTACAGCTGGGAGGTGTGTGGGTGTGGGTACAGCTGGGAGGGTGGTGGCTGGGTGTGTGGTGTGGGTACAGCTGGGAGGTGTGTGGGTGGTCTGGGAGGTGTGTGGACAGCTGGGAGGTGTGAGCTGGGAGGTGTGAGGTGGAGGTACAGCTGGGTGTGTGGGTGTGGGAGGCTGGGAGGTGTGTGGGTGTAGGTGCAGCTGGGAGGTGTGGTGGGTGGAGGTACAGCTGGGAGGTGTGTGGGTGGAGGTACAGCTGGGAGGTGTGTGGGTGGAGGTACAGCTGGGAGGTGTGTGGGTGGAGGTAAAGTTTGGAAGTGTGCATTCATGGATAAGAGATGTTTAGTGTGTTTGTGGGTCGGCGAAGTGGAAGGGATGAGGAGGAGAAGGAGGACGAGGATGAGGAGGAGGAGGAAGACGAGGAGGAGGACGAGGAGGAGGAGGAATATGAGGAGGAGGAAAAGAAGAAAGGTAATGTGAGGACTAAAAGGAAGATGGAGATAGTACGGAAGGAGTTGAGGAGAGAGAAGCGCACAACTACACACACACACACAGGCAGGAGGTCCCAGAGCCACCAGCGTCTGCCACAACACCTCGAGACGTACCTTGAGGATGGAGAGGCTTAAGGAGGGGGAAGACTCTAGCCTTCTGTGGCGGCAAGACTCATGAAACCCAACAGGAAGGAGGCTCAAAAGGCTACTTCCTCCTCCTTCCTCCACTGTTGGCTTTCAGGTGTAGAGGAAGAGAAGACCACTCCATCGTGGCTTTACACCAAATTCAATTCATTTTTCTCTGTTCCATTTGCATTTATTTGATTCATCGACTCTCCTTCACCTGAGAGTTGGCTGGCGCTCTCCGTGGCATATTACCCACTTGGCGAATTTAAATCAAATCTATTACAACGATAGGGACACCCTCATATGCCTAGCTAATTGAAAAGACCCTAAATTAAGTGGTTCTTGATGCAATGTATGTATGTATGTATGTATGTATGTATGTATGTATGTATGTGTTAGATTTCCTATATTTCTTTTGTTTCATCTTTATTTTCCTTGTTCTCCTCTGCCACCCTTTTAACAATTTAATTTTTCCTCCTATTCCTTCTTCTTTTTTATTCCTTCTTTGCTTTCTTCATTTGTATCTGTCTTCTCAGATTTTCACTCTCTTAACTTTTCTGGTTTCTCCTCTCCTTACCCATCTCCTTTACGACCTCTCTTTCTGCCTTCCCTTATTTTCCTAATCTCTTACCCCAAATTCTTCTTCTCTCCTTTCTTTATATTTTCATGCCTCCACTTTCTCTCCTCTCACCTTACTCTATCCTTTCTCTTCTCTCCCTCTCTGCTACTCTTCCCTTCCATTCCACTCCTTCCTCCACACTTCCTCTCTTTCAATCTTTCTCCCTCCCACTTTCTCTCTCTTTTCATTTCTATTACCTACCTCCAATTCTCTCCACACCTCCTCATCCTCATATTCTTTCTCCTCCTCAACCAAAACCTCTTCTTACTCCTTGTAACGCTCTTCTCCGCCATCTTCCTCTCATCCTCTCCTCTCCTCTCCTCCCTCTCTCGGTCGCTCGATAAAGCAAGAGGCAGAGACGAGAGACATTCATTTTGCCAGACAACCTCCTCAATCCCCTTTTTGACCTTGTAACCTTCCACTTTTCCACCTACTTGACACATACACAGACAGACAGACAGACAGACAGACAGACAGGCAGACAGACAGACAAACAGACAGATAGACACACGCACACACACACACATACACACACACGCACATACACATACACACACACACACACACACACACACACACACACTGCTACTCAATACTACTGAAGAGGCCATACGGGACGGGCAGAGTCGTTCACAGATGTTCACATGTGTAGGGCTACATCTAGTGCGGGAGGGGCTGCGGTAGCTTCTTTCTGGAGCTGGTGCTTGTCTGCCTCGGTTTGCAGTCGGGCTAACTCGAAAGTATTGACACCTTCTCGTGTGGTGCTTCTCCAAGCGTTACGATGTGGAGTAATTGTCTCCCAGGTGAGGGGGTCGATCTGGCACTTTTTCAGGTTTGTCTTAAGACTATCCTTATACCTTTTTAGTTGCCCCAGCGTTATGTTTACCGTTCGTTAGGTGAGTGTAAAGTAACTGCTTTAGCAGTCTACTGTCGTCCATGCGGGTAACATGGCCAGTCCAGCGTACTTGCTCATGAATAATGGTAGTCTCGATTCTTCTACAGTTGGTGTCAGCAAGAATACTGGCATTTGTTCTCTTTTCTTCCCAGCGAACTCGGAGGATGGAACGTAGATTATTTACGTTGGTGAAAGTTTTCAAGTGTCTTGAGGTGCCTCCTGTATGTGACCTATGTCTTGCTGCCATATAGCAGGGTGGGGAGGACCACTGCTCGATATAATTTCAGCTCCCTACAGAACACACACACACACACACACACACATAAGGAAAAATGATTCAAAAAGGTTCAGGAAAACAATTATAAATTTAAATATATTAGTATGGCGGTACACGAGGTTATAGTCTTCAGTGTATACACAACACAGAAATACACGAGGACGTACAGTCTGAAGTATACTCATTTACAAGCAGCTCAGTCTTTATTTTGCTCTTCGGGGTTGGCATTTTGTTCCCTGCCGGTGACTCCCGAGGCTCTTACTCAGTTATAATTATATTAGAAAAAAGGCGCACGAGGCTATGTAATTTTGCAGAATAATATAATATATATATATATATATATATATATATATATATATATATATATATATATATATATATATATATATATATATATATATATATATATATATATTCCTGGTGTGCTCGGACTGTTATATCACTCTTCTAAGTAGTGGAGAACGGTGGAGATATCATAGTTGTATCTTTCCTGAAGCTTAGTTATAAAATCCCCCCACCCGTTGGTTCATGTCTCTTCCAATATTACTTTTCTGTAAGTTCCATTCCTCCTTTGCCCACTTCAACTTGATACAAGATGGATGGTGTAAGGACCACCCTTTCTTCCTTTCCCTAGGTAGATTCATGAAAACCTACTTCTTGTTTAAGAGATAGGGGGTGGATATTTCTTCTACATATTCTGAACCGTTTCCATCTTGCAATGCTGTCTCATCTTTTCCACCTGCTCGACCCTGATCTCCAGGCTATCCTCATTAGGCGCATAAAGGCGGATGGAGTGTTCATCTCTCTGGAGAGCGAGCGGATGCACTTGAAGATTTCGTCTTCCATGATGAATGCTGTTCTTGGAATGCTTCGAGAATCTAGCTGGATCGAAGGTCGACCACAGAAAAGTATTTGCTGCGCTCTATTGACATATTTATTTACGGAATTAACTCAGTAAGAAGATAACACCCAACATAATCTAGTTTAATGACCCGAATCTCAGATTCCTTCTTAGATTTCAATCCTTTTTTGTGTCAGACATCACTACTGATGCCTACTCTGAGTACAGTTTTATTTACACCAACTTGAAGAAGTTCATCGACATCACTTTTCTTGTTTTCATGCTTAACGGGATTGTACCATCGAGGATCCCTGGCTTCTTATATCTATCGTAAAGTGCACTGAGTGAGTCGCTCCCAAATAATGTTTTACTTAAAATTACTTTGTTACTAATACAAATAATACATAAATCTTGTGCCACTCTTGTTGCGAAGATTTATTAAATTCTGGAAATTATTCCCAATTATTCTTGGCTCTAACAGATATCTCTCATCTTTTTTTTATTTTTATTTTTTATTTTTTTACGGGGAATAGCCCACCCGGGCACAGGTCATCGACCCACAACGTGGCCTGGGGGCGAAAAAAATAAGAGTAAAAAGAAATTAAAAATAGAAGAGAAAAAGTCTATGTTAAGCTACAACGCGAAAACCAGCTGTTTGAAGTGAGACAGATTGTATGAGTATGGAAACACAAAAGAAGGCAGAGCATTCCACAATTTAAAAAAAAACTCTTAAATACATATGAACAAACTGGAGTATCGGGACCCCTTAATTCCCTCACTAGCTGCTACTGAACACAGTTTCTCTGACTCCCAATATCTAGAGTTAAGACTAACACTGTGGTGAATACAGTATGTGTTCCTGGATTCCCCCAATAGATGTATTCCTTTACAATTCTTTGGTATTTCTCTTCAAAGCCGTTACACATTCTAAGGATATACAGTACAGTACTGTCGTTAAACCTGATGGTCTACACTACTGCTCTGGCCCCTTAAAAATCTATATGAAAAATATCGAACACAAAAATTTTTATTTTGCTTAGCTGCAGCACAACAGATTTTCTTAGCACCAAACATTTAACTGAAGTCAGTCTTACATTACAAAATCACATGAACAAAGTTTAGCGACATAATGCACTGGCACCCAAATCATGTCTTATTTTTTAAGAAAACACTTAACAGTCAACTCGAGGACGGGAGCAGGGTGCGTCGTTGCATGTGATCTGTTACTATATTTTCCCCAGTGAAACCTTTTACAATTGCTTTCTGTCATCTACATCGGCACCTCAAATGATAAAGTTATCTCTATAGTTAAGCATCTGCCTCAAGATATAACCTTTCTTCGAAGCTAATGGACGTAGTATATCTTGTGAGACAGATGCTGCTGGATATATCTTATGGCTCCGTGACCCTTTTCAGATTCGTTACCTGTAAGGATGAGTTTTATTTTCTCTATTGTTCATATAACTTCTAATTATGCAGGTGTTGCGCACTCTTTTCAGTTTCTTTCTCTTGGTGTCCGTCTTTGGGCTTCAGTTGGATGAGAGATTTTTAAGGTTCACCGTGACATCCTTATCGGGAGACGACTACACCAGTGATCGTTTGATACAAAAGCAACCTCATTAATAAGCAAAGTAAGATATATAAACTTACCATCAGTTCCTATAATAACAGATTACTGTATTAACACCCCCGCTCAGGGACGGGTTGATTCAATATTTTTTCTTCTGGGTTTCAAGTAACAGTCAAATAGTCCCCCTGGTACTAATGCAGTACAAGCACTAATATGGTGATCCCTAATTTGGCACTTGTTGCATTGTGGGGTGGCTGGATCTGTGTGGGCGAATTACCATTCAGACGATATCTGAGATTTTGTCACATGGTTGGGTTCGGGGAAAATTAATCCTCATATTTAACTTTGGCGGCTATATACTAAATAAGAAAAGGATTAAATATTTCTAATTTTGAGGAAGTTCAGCAGGGTCTGTGGCCTCGGGTGCAAAATTATCGAAAAATCTGATAACTTTCATTACCGTATGTTCAGATGGTCATACTTTAACTCTGATTGTGACAGAGTTCTTTTTTCCAGGGGACGACGTAAACTGTTTAGGCGTGATGGTCAGTTTAATCGGCTGGGATCAGCCTGACTAAGTTCCTCACGCTCAAAGTGTCCGTCTACCTCGACTCTGCTGACTGTTTACCACAACTCGGCACTCAGCCTCCTTAAATCACTGCATAGAATAAAGCTTCCTCGGTGGTTAATGCTTAATCCAATCATTTTACCACATCTGGGCTATAGGAAGTTCAACACTAAACAGTTTTCCACATCACCGATCACTCCTGGGCTAATGTAAATCATCTGAAGAATAACAACAGCTTTGTATTCCGGTTCTCTCTGAGGTCTGACTTTTATGGTATTAATGACAACCTTTCCTCTACAGCGCCACACTAAAGTTCTGGATTAAGGTACCAAATAGTAAGTGAGAGGCAAAAATACAATACCTCACTACACATTTCCAACACTTTAACAATTTGAAACAATTAAATGCTTTTGGCAATCACAACGCTGGCACTGACACTCATTCCTTTCCTTTACAGTACAGTAATTTTGACCCGATGTTAAACAAATGAAGAGGACTATTAGGACCAATTTCTTTCCTGAATGTACTCACAACTTATGAGCTCCTGACAAATAACACCAAACGCCCATTTATAGCATAATTAGTTGGTCAACTCTCTCTCTCTCTCTCTCTCTCTCTGTCATCAGGATATATTAGCGTATACTGTAATTTCACTCCCGATGAACTCCTCAATTTTTCCAGTAATCTCTCAAGAGTCTGGAGGACTTTAGGTGCCCCTTCCACCAGTTCTCTTGAAGGGAGGGAAAACATGATAGCCAAATCGTTCCCAAGTTTTTACAGTATCTTCCGGCTCTAAGAATTGTTCTTCTTTACTTACGTTGTTCAGCTCACAAGTCTGTGTAATAGTTTATTCACAGGATGCTTCAAATTAAATTTATACTTCTTAAACTCAGCTTTGATCACAACGAATTGCTATAAAGTAAAAACATAATTTGTATCTTTATTATTGCCCTTCCCAATATTATCTTATACAAGATAGAACATAAGAACATAAGAATGGAGGAAACTGCAGCGGGCCTATTAGCCCATATTGGGCAGTCACATCTACACCCAACCCCCATCGCTCATATATCCATCCAACCTATGTTTGAAGCTATCCAGCGTATTCGAGTTAATGATGATGTTTGGTAACTTGTTCCATTCATCCACTACTCTATTTCTAAACCAATGTTTACCTATCTTGCGTCTAAATCTAAATTTGTCTAATTAAAACCACTGTTACGAGTTCGCTCCTGGTTGGATAGTTTGAGTACCTTTGTTATAGCACCTTTGTTTATCCCTGACTTCCATTTATACACCTCGATCCTATCGCCCCTCATTCGACTGTACGTCTCTCGAGGGAGTGCAAATTAAGATGCTTTGACCTGTCTCTGTACTCAAGGTTCCTAATGCCCGGGATTAGTCTTGTCATTCAGTTCTGAATTCTTTCTTGGGATTCTATATCCATTCTGTACGGTGACCAGAACTGAACTACGTAATCCAAGTGAGGTCTCACAAGCGCAAGATATAGTTTTAGGATGACCTCGCTAGTCTTTGTGAGCCTTGTTTCGAGCAAATGCACATTGTTGACTTGGTTTAAGATCCCTACTTATTACTCCTAAATATTTCTCAAAGTCGAATATCTCTATAATATCGTTGTTCATCTGGTATCTGGTTTCTCTGTTTACATCCCCTGGAGGACCAAGATTAAGTACTTTACATTTTTCCACATTAAATTTCATCTGCGATCTTTCAAACCATTCTATTTTTTTTAGATCTTCCTGTAGTTTTGCGGAGTCCTCGTCAGATTTAATTATACGCCCTATTTTAGTGTCATCAGCAAGTTTACTTATGTTGCCGTCTACGACTATATCTATGTCGTTTAAGTATATAATAAATAATTATGGTGCGAGTACTGAGCCTTGGGGTACTCCACTAGTGACGTTACTCCAATCGGATTTAGTGGCGTTAATGCTCACTCGCTGTTTCCTGTCATGTAACCACGCCCTAATCCATTTTAGAATATCTCCTCCAATGCCATGAGTCTCCACTTTTCTTATTAGTCTTTTGTGGGGGACTCTGTCGAAGGCTTTGCCAGAGTCGAGATATGCCACATAGGCCACTCACAAAAACATAATTTCAACATCCATTCCTCCAAGCTGCTCTATAAACAACTATAAGATAGCAAGGGTGACGTAAGAGCTGTATGTTCTTAATGGCTTCAACGTCCTTGTGCATTTTCCGTCAGTCGCTCAACTAAGAGAGAAAAAATGATTAACTCAAATGCTGGTTAGTCATTTGCCTTGTCTGGCTCACCCGGTTTGTCATTGTATGTGGCAAGCTAGAAGCCACAGGAGGTTAAACTTTTGAATGCCTTCGTCATCCTCGGTAAGATGAGTTATTTCCTGAAATTAATTATTGGAATTCCAACAAGCTCATAAACTGGGACTACGGCAGGGATTTAGAGCGTTACTCAGTCAGGACTGATTTTCATTGAGCTGATGACGCAGCACAAAAAGTATTTTTTTTTTTTTTCCCTTTGTAATATAATATTTATCAATCCATATTTCTGGTCGAGGAATCTCCATTTTGCATTATTTTTTTCCTGCACGTTATAGTTTTTGTAAATCGGAATACATATTAGTAGTTAACTGTATATAATTCAATAGTGTTTAGTAGCATTATTCCACATTTTGAGCGAGATATAATTTTTTCATTTATTTATATATATTCATATATTACCTTCTATTCATTACCCTGTATCCTGTATCCTGCCGAAGATGAAAATAATAATCACGACTAGTCAAAGTCCATCTCCAAATGAAGAAGTTCCTAGTCATCGACAAATGGTGAACCGCTCCAACGTTCTGGCATTTACATGAGTGGCACTGCAGTCATGACCAATACCAGTAATTGGAAAACTTGGAAATTATTTTTTGAGGGATTTCGCTATAAAATGTGGAAAAGGGTTTGGAACTTGCCCTTTAAGACATCACAGTACTGTAGTCGATTAATACAAAGGAATTAAACATTACGGAACTATATCTTATTTAAAGATGTCAGATACGGCTTTATATTGCTCTTATATACTGTAACTAGAGTAGAAAGGGTGAATACATGAAGGAATATGAGGAACGTTTGTGAAGTGACTTTTAGGCATCATTAACACACATAATTACGGAGTCAAGTTTCTACAACACGGATTGAGGACATTGGTTATGTATCAGTATTGACGTCTCGCGCGAGTCATTTCAGGTTCAGTAAGTCAGTTCAGAGTAGAACAATCTAATACGTCTGGCTCGGTCATTCTCGTACATATAGGAGTGAAGTTAGTGTATTGTAACTTCATGAGGCTTGCTCGTGTCAACACAGTTTTATCTGGTATACAGTCTGAATAATATTAATGTTTTTGTTACGGCAGAGTTACAAGTGAAAGAACTGTATAAAGACTTAAGTCAACTCAGGTTTTCAGATTATAAAATAGTAAAAAAAAAGTACATTTAACATTCACTCAGTTATGATTGTCAAATATGAAAACATACACACACACACACACACACACACACACACATTGTAAAAATTATCAATAACCTGTAATCAACCAGTGTGTATTTTCTCCTAGTCAATGTTATCTTTCTGCACTGTCACTATGTTGAAATGCCCTGTAGTATGACCTTCTCCCCACCTAGTTATTATATATCATATTTGTATCACATTTGTTACTTGTATATTATTTGTCAATAAAGAGACCCATTCCCCAATTATGTAACTGTATATTTTCAGCCTTCCGACTGCCATGCTCTTTCAATAAACCGTTAATTACTATTATCATTATTATTACACACACATTTCACATATTTTTAAGTCTGAAGACTATTGTAATGAAGCAGTCATTGACATTTAACCAGCTTTAAGATATCAACTAGCTGGGGTACCCGGGGTTGTCCCGGTTTGCTTTACCGAATAAAACTGGAAATAAGCATACCAAATTACAGCGGGTCCCCCACATTCAACCTTCGATTACAAAATCATAACAAATAAAAATTCAGCGAAGTTAAAAAGTGTGATTGTGCACTATAAGGTGGGGTTGCCCCCAGCATCGGACCCTCACCCTCTTAATTTAGACATTCGCGAGTATTCGTGATGCTATTTACGTAAGCCTACAAATATCAGCTGTGGCCGTGCATAGCATAAACACAGAAAAATTGTTAACGAGGAAGCTCCTCTTTTGCGGAAGGGGGGGGGGGGTGGTCACAGGGGCTAAGATTTAAAAATTCCACCTTCGTAACACGTCTGTGGGAGCTGCGACATTTGACACAGTATAATTTTACTTAAAAGATTGTACAATGAATATTCCTTGTTAGTCAAGATGTAAGAATAAACTTATCATCTAAATGATTTTGTCAATAAAGTTATTTACCCTTTTTACCGGTTTTGGGGTTATCTTACAAGTTAGATTTGTAAATTTTAGTTTTTTGTCTTCTGGAATAAGCGTTGGTGTGGGGAGGAAGGTGATCCTTCTGTCTGGCAGGATGGTAAACAGTGTTTTAGATGAGAGGAATGTTATTGTACTTTGAGACTCTGGGCACTCTTGCTCATCCACCGACTAGCTTCTTAAAATTCTGCCATCTGGACATGTCTAGTGTATATGCGTATTTCCATGTTATATTTCTTTATCTTCCAAAGTGTAGCCATGTATGCTGAACAAACAAACATGTTCAGTATACCTGGGCGAACGAGGGGTCAATAAATGGCTGTTCGGAGCTGTTTTGTATCACTCTCTATGAGGAAGATATAACGTCGAAATGTAAGATATTAAACCTTCAATTCCATTCTGTGTTTCCTAACCACCATAATTCATTCTCTATCTCTATATCTCTATCTCTATATCTCTATATCTCTATATCTCTATCTCTATCTCTACATCTCCATCTCTATATCTCTATATCTCTCTCTATATCTCTATCTCTATATCTATATCTCTATATCTCTATATCTCAATATCTCTATCTCTATCTCTATATCTATATCCCTATATCTCTATATCTCTATATCTATCTCTATATCTCTATCTCTATACCTATATCTCTATATCTCTATCTCTATATCTCTATATCTCTATATCTATATCTCTATATCTCTATCTCTATATCAATCTCTATATCTCTATCTCTATATCTCTATATCTCTATATCTATATCTCTATATCTCTATCTCTAAACCTATATCTCTATATCTCTATATCTATCTCTTTCTCTATATCTCTATCTCTATATCTCTATATCTATCTCTTTCTCTATATCTCTATCTCTTTATCTCTATCTCTATTTCTATCCCTATAGCTCTATCTCTATATCTATCTCTTTCTCTATATCTCTATCTCTATATCTCTATCTCTATCTCTATCTCTATCTCTATATCTCTATCTCCAACTCTATATCTATATCTCTATATCTCTATCTCTATCTCTGTATATCTCTATCTCTATCTCTATATCTCTATCTCCAACTCTATATCTGTATCTCGATCTCTATATCTCTATCTCTGTATATCTCTATCTCTATCTCTATATCTCTATAACTCTATCTCTATCTCTATCTCTATATCTCTATCTCTATATCTCTAAACCTCTATCTCTATATCTCCATCTCTATTTCTATATCCCTAACTCTATGTCGCCATATTTCTATCTCTATCTCTATATCTTTATCTTTATATCTCAATCTCTATCAATATCTTTATCTCTATCTCAATCTCTATATCTCTATCTCTATATCTATATCACTATCTCTATCTCTATATCTCTATCTCTATAACTCTATATCTCTTTCTCTATATCTCTATCTCTGTATATCTATCTCTATATCTCTATCTCTATCTCTATATCAATATCTCCATCTCTATCTCTATCGCTATATCTCTATCTCTATCTATATTTCTATCTCTTTCTCTATATCTCTATCTCTATATCTCTATATCCATACCTATATCTCTATATTTCTATCTCTATCTCTCTATCTCTATCTCTATATCTCTATCTCTATATCTCTCTCTATATCTCTCTCTATATCTCTATCTCTATACCTATATCTCTATATCTCTATATCTCTATATCTCTATCTCTTTAGCTCTATATCTGTATCTCTATCTCTCTATCTTTATATATCTATCTCTATATCTCTATCTCTATGTCTATATCTCTATATCTATCTCTATATCTATATATCTCTATCTCTATCTCTATCTCTATATATCTATCTCCATTTCTATATCTCTGTCTCTATATTTCTATCTCTATCTCTATATCTCTATATCCCTGTCTCTATCTCTATATCTCTATCTCTATGTATCTCTCACTATCTCTATATCTCTATCTCTGTATCTCTTTCTCTATATCTCTATTTCTCTATCTCAGTCTCTATATCTCTATCTTTATCTCTAGTTCTATATATCTATCTCTATCTCTATATTGCTATCTCTATATCTCATTATCTCTGTCTCTATCTTTATATCTATATATCTATATCTCTATATCTCTATCTCTATCTCTATATCTATATATCTATATCTTTATATCTCTATATCTCTATCTTTATCTCTCTCTCTCTATCTCAATATACCTATCTCTATCTCTATATCTCCATATCTCTAACTCTATATCTCAATACCTATATCTCTATCTCTATCTCTATCTCTATATCTCCATCTCTATATCTCTATGTCTATCTCTATATCTCTATCTCTATATCATTATCTCTATATCTCTATCTCTATATCTCAATCCCTATATCTCTATCTCTATAGCTCCATATCTCTATCTCTATCTCTATATCTCCATCTCTATATCTATATCTCTATCTCTATCTCCATATCTCCATCTCTATATCTCTATCTCTTTCTCTATATCTCAATCTCTATATCATTATCTCCAAATCTCTATCTCTATATCTCAATCCCTATATCTCTATCTCTATATCTCCATATCTCTATCTCTATATCTCCATCTCTATATCTCTATCTATACCTCTATATCTCTATCTCTATATTTATATCTCTATCTCTATCTTTTTATCTCTATATCTCTATCTCTATCTGTATATCTCTCTCTCTATCTCTATATTTATATCTCTATCTCTATCTCTTTATCTCTATATGTCTATCTCTATATCTCTATCTACTGTATATATCCCTATATCTCTATATCTCGACTGTAAAGGGCCTGGGACTTTGGGATAGAAATCCCTTTCCAGACCAATCAGGATCTTAATAAAGGAAAGTCAAGGACCATGGTTTTCTGAGGAATAGCAAACAACAGTTTGAGATTGACATCTCTTTACTATAAAAAATATAACACAAAACTCTGACACCACTCAACAAACAACAAATAATTTCGGGAGTCAAACAATTTATGCAGTCAATAGTTAATGGAGTTAATCAATTAAGGGAAGCAAACAATTAAAGGAATCAAACAATTAATGGGAGTCAGCAATTAATGGATTCAAACAATTAAATGGAGTCAACAATTGATAGAATCGAACAATAAAGGGGAGTCAGCAATTAATGGAATCAAACAACCATAGAATCAAACAATGAACAGATATTTCCTACGACAGTGGCCCTGGGGGAAGGTTCTGGAACAAGGTGATGCACACTCAGGGTAGGGAAGTGTCCATTCAACTCCACACTCGAGCGACACCGGCAGATGTCTGGAAATGGCAGGAGAACACCGGGGCACAGACGGAATGAGATAAACTAACGGTCGTGGTATGTGGTAGTGGTAGATGACCAGAGAATTGACAGTCGATAGGTGAAGGTCTGGGACACAGCCCACGAGTCCAGGACCTATGATGAGATCACAGCCAGAATTTGACGAACAGCGGGGTTAGCTAGATAGTGACTGCATGGCGGCTGGGTTGAATCTGCCAGTGACCCAGATTGTCGTTGCCGTTCTCACCTCGGTCCAACCGCCCCAAGTGTCGTCCCACCAGCAAACGAGAGAGTTAGCAGCGGCAACGAGCCCTAGCATCTACATCTCTATATCTCTATCTCTATCTCTAACTCTTTCTCTATATCCCTATATCTCTATCTCTAAGTGAATATCTCTATCTCTATATCTCTATATCTCTATCTCTATCTCTATATCTCTATATCTCTGTCTCTATATCTATATCGCTATCTCTATATCTCTATCTCTATATCTCTGTATATCAATCTCTATATCTTTATCTCTATATATCTATCTCTTTTTCTCTATCTCTATCTCTATATCGCTATCTCTAAATCTTTATCTCTATATCGCTAAATGTATATCTCAATCTCTATCTCTATATCAATATCTCTATATCTCTATCTCTATATCTCTATATCAATATCTCTATATCTTTATCTCTCTATCTCTATCTCTATATCTCATATCTCTATATATCTATCTCTATATCTCTATCTCTATAGCTCTATCTCTATATCTCTATCTCTCTATCTCTCTATCTCTATATATCAGTCTCCATCTCTATCTCTAACTCTATACCTCTTTCTCTATATCTCTATCTCTATATCTCTATCTCTATATCTCTATCTCTATATGTCTATATCTCTATATCTATCTCTATATCTATATATCTATATCTCTATCTCTATATCTCTATCTCTATCTCTATATATCTATCTCTATTTCTTTATCTCTATCTCTATATTGCTATCTCTATCATCTATATCTCTATATCCCTATCTCTATCTCTATATATCTATCTCTATCTCTATTTCTCTATCTCTATATCTCTATCTCTATCTCTGTCTCTATAAATCTCTCTCTATCTCTTTATCTCTATAACTATATCTCTTTCTCTATATCTCTATATCTCTATCTCAGTCTCTATATTTCTATCTCTATATCTCTATATCTCTATCTCTATCTGTATATCTTTATCTCTATCTCTATATATGTATCTCTATTTCTTTATCTCTATCTCTATATTTCTATCTCTATCATCTATATCTTTATATCCCTATCTCTATCTCTATATCTCTATCTCTATCTCTCTATCTCTGTATCTCTATCTCTATCTCTATCTCTGTATATCTCTCTCTATCTCTATCTCAGTCTCTATATCTCTATCTCTATATCTCTATCTCAATATCTCTATCTCTATCTCTATATCTCTATCTCAGTCTCTATATCTCTATCTCTATATCTCTATCTTTATCTCTATATCTCTATATCTATATCTCTATCTCTATATATCTATCTCTATATCTCTATCTTTATATCTCTATATCTCTATCTCTATATCTGTACATCTATATATCTCAATCCCTATACATCTATCTCTATATCTCTATCTCTTTCTCTATCTCTATATATCTATCTCTATCTCTATATCTCTATCTCTATATCTCTATCTCTATCTCTATCTCTATATCTCTATCTCTATCTCTATATCTATATATCTATATATCTCAATCCCTATACATCTATCTCTATATCCCCATATCTCTATCTTTATCTCAATATCTCCATCTCTATATCTCAATCTCTATATCTCTATCATAAGAACATAAGAACATTAGAATGGAGGAAACTGCCCATACAGGGCAGTCCCGTTTACACCCAACCCCTATTGCTCATATAAGCATCCAACCTATGTTTGAAGCTATCCAGCGTATTCGAGTTTATGATGATATTTGGTAACTTGTTCCATTCATCCACTACTCTGTTTCCAAACCAGTGTTTACCTATTTCGCGCGTAAATCTAAATTTGTCTAATTTAAAACCATTGTTACGAGTTCGCTCCTGGTTGGATAGTTTGAGTACCTTTGTAATGTCCCCTTTGTTTAGCCCTGACTTCCATTTATACACCTCTATCAGGTCGCCCCTCGCTCTACGTCTCTCGAGGGAGTGCACATTAAGATTGCTTTAACCTGTCTCTATACTCAAGCTTCCTAATGCCCGGGATATAGTCTTGTCATTCTCCTCTGAATTCTTTCCAAGGATTCTATATCCATTATGTTATACATGAACTGCGTAATCCAGGTGTTGTCTCACAAGCTCAAGATACAGTTTTAGGATGACCTCGCTAGTCTTGTAACTAACACTCCTTTGTATAAACACAAGTACTTTATTAGCCTTGTTACGAGCAAAAACACATTGTTTACTTGGCTTAAGGTTCCTACTTATCATTACTCCTAAATCTCTCTCGCAGTCGGATTTCTCTATGGCATCGTTGTTCATCTGGTATCTGGTTTCCCTGTTTACATATTCTATGCTGAGTACTTTACATTTGTCCACGTTGAATCTCATCTGCCATTTTTCAGACCATTCGACAAATTTGTTTAGATCTTCCTGTAGTTTTTCTGAGTCCTCGTCAGATTTAATAACTCGTCCTATTTTAGTGTCACCGTCAAATTTTCTTATGTTGCTGTCTATGCCGATAACTATGTCGTTTATGTATATAATAAATAATAATGGTCTATGTACTGAGCCTTCAGGAACTCCACTAGTGACGTTGCTCCAATGGGACTTAGTGTCGTTAATGCTCACTCGCTGTTTCCTCTCCTGTAACCACGCCCTAATCCATTTAAGGATATTACCTTTGATGCCATGTGCTTCTACCTTTCTAATTAGTCTTTCGTAGGGGACTCTGTCGAAGGCTTTGCTAAAGTCGAGATATACCACATCATATTTGTGCCCCTCGTCAACCGATTCGAAAACTGATGAAAAGAATGTTAATAGATTAGTTAGACATGAACGTGTGCTTGTGAAGCCATGCTGGGAATCATTGATCAATCGGTGCTTCTCCAGGTGATTTCGAATAGAGTTTAAAATGATTGCTTCCAGTAATTTGCCTACTATTGATGTTAGACTGATTGGGCGGTAGTTAGAGGATAGTGATCTATCCCCCTTCTTGAAAATCGGTATTACAATCGCTATCCTCCCGGAATCTGATACTACACCCTTGCTTTTAAGAATAGGTTAAACAACTTTGCTAAGGGCATACTAAGTTCTTTCTTACATTCCTTTAATAATCTGGCAAATATCTCATGGGGACCGGGCAACTTATTAGGCTTTAACTTTTCTATTTGCTTACTTACGTCGTTACCAGTCACTACTATCTCGCTTAATCTATTTTCTTCACTATCTCTGTATATAGTCGGTGCCTCGGGTATCATGTTTAAATTTTCTGTGGTGAAAACTGTTGAAAAATATTTATTCATATTATTGCTCATTTCTCCGTCGTTATCAGTGAGCTCGCCGGTATCTGACCGTATTGGTCCAATCTTTTCTCATGTTTTAGTTTGATACATTTGGTAGAATCCTTTGGGTTTTGTCTTCGCCTTCCTTGCTATCCTTACTTCATTTTTCCTCTTGGCTTTCCTTATCTCGGTTTTAACCCTACTCGCCAATATCTTATAATAATCCCAGAGGTAAATTTCGCCACGATTTTCTTCTACCTATAACCTTCCTTTGTCCAATGATGTTCTTTAAATAATTATTTATCCCTTTCGGGTCATTGTTGTCTGATCTGAGTTTTTGGTATGGTATGTTCTGCCCTTGTTCACTAAGTAACTCACTATTGAAATTGTCGTGGAACTCGGCAATCTCAGATCTCGTTATCAGGTCAGTGTCCTCTGTCAGGTTCACGCCCAAGTGCGACACCCCCTCTCTCAGCTGCCTCTTTAAACTGTCAAAGTTTGCCCTTCTGAAATCTGGTACTTTAGTGGAATTTCCCTTACGTCTGCCCTGAAAATCTAACTGGATTCTAATTTGTTTGTGATCGCTGTTTGCAAGTTCGTTCCCTACCTCGACATTGCTAATGAGGTTTTCTCTGTTCGACAGAACTAAATCGAGTATATTATTACCCTGGGTGGGTTCGGTTATATGTTGACTTAGGAAACAGTCCTGGATCGTTTCGAGAAAATCCTTTGATTCTGAGTTACCCGTAAGGTCAGTCAAATCTATTTGGCCAAGGTTAAAGTCGCCTACTATACAGACTTTGTTGTGTATGGAAGCCTTGCGCATTCCATCCTAGAAAAGTCTCTCATTGACCCTATCAAGATTGGGAGGTCTATATATAACTCCTATGATTAATTTTTCCCTACAGTCGATTAATTTTTTCCAAATTGTTTCTGTATTCCTCTCAGTTTTTATTTCCTTATTTATTTCACACTTCAGATTATCCCTGATATAGATTGCTACTCCGCCTCCTTTCCTGGTCTGCCTATCAGTATGGAACAATTTGTAACCCGCAATCTGGTATTCGTCAGGTTACTCATGTGAGTCTAGGTTGATCCATGTTTCAGTGAATGCTATTATATCGATTTTTTCGGTACATACCAAGGCCCTAATATTACCCATTTTGTTTCTCATACTTCTACTGTTCTCGTAGTAGACATTTAAGTTAGTCTTGTTCTGAGACCTCCCTTTACTGCGTTTAGGTTTAAAATCCCTGTCTAATTTACTTTTGTCATCATTCTTAACACTATTTCCCTGTAATCTTTCACTTTGTTTACCCGCTCCCACTGCAGTCTCCTCCACCCCCGTGCCCATATGTACCCCTAGCAGTTTACAGACTTCGATATCTTTTGAACTGCCCCCTCTAGAGACCCAGCCAGGGTTGCCACCCCCTCCCGAGACAGGTGTACCCCATCCTTAGCATAGAGGTCCCTTCTGCCGTAGAAGTTGTCCCAGTTGTCAATGAATGGGACTGATATTGACTTGCATATCCATCAAGACGGCCGTTGATACCAACTGCCCTTGACAACCATTCATTACTAACTCTCCTTCTAGGCAGGACACCACATATGATAGGGATCCCTCCCTTAGTCCTAATACGATCTATAGCTGTCTTGAACTAATCACGAAGCTCTTCACTCCGACACCGGCCAATATCGTTGCGTCATGCACTGAGGCAGAAAACGGGTTTGTTCCCATTAACAGACAAGATATTATCCATCCTGTCAACTATATCCCCCACCCCAGCCCCTGGCAAACACACCCTGATCCTATTTTAATTTTCCCACAAGGCTCTGTCCAAGTACCTTACCTGTGAGTCACCAACAATTAAAGTTTTTATACCTTCCTTGTCAGCCCTATCCCTGACTGTACTAAAGTCCATTTCGTCTATCAAGGGACTGAACGAGTTGGTACACTTAGCTGTTGTTGTCGTTGTTGTATCCTTGGTCTGTTTCTTAACCACCAGCTTGGTAGTCCCTCTCCTCACAACCTTCCATTCGTCATTCACCGGCTTTCCGTGTCTCGTTTCTTCCTTCATTCTTGCTATCTTTTCGTTTAATTTCAAGTTTTCTTGCTCTAATTTCAGGTTTTTTCCCTTGGTACTCTCTAACTCGGTCCACAGAAGGGCATAACCCCATTTACAAGTAGCACTAGCCATATCTGGTAATTATCCCCGGGAGCGGAGCTAAGCTGCCGTGACCTTACCCCTAGTGATTTCTCTATCTCTTTATCTCTATCTCTATATCTCTATCTCTATCTCTATATATCTATCTCTATCTCTATAACTCTATCTCTATCTCTATATCTATATATCTCTATCTCTATATCTCCATATCTCTATCTCTATCTCTATATCGCTATATCTATATCTCAATCTCTATATCTCTATCTCTATATATCTCTCTCTATCTCTATGTTTATAACTCTATCTCTATCTCTTTATCTCTATATCTCTATCTCTATAACTCTATCTATATATCTCTATATCTCTACATCTCTATATCTCTTTATCTCTATATCTCTATCTCTATCTCTTTATATATATCTCTATATCTATATCTCTATCTCTATCTCTATATCTCTATATCTATATCTCTATATATCTATCTATCTCTATATCTTTATCTCTATATATCTATCTCTTTTTCTCTATCTCTATCTATATACCTCTATCTCTATATCTTTATCTCTATATCTCTAAATCTATATCTCAATCTCTATCTCTATATCAATATCTCTCTATCTCTATCTCTATATCAATATCTCTATATCTCTATCTCTATATCTCTATATCAATATCTTTATATCTCTATATCTCTATCTCTATATCTCAATCTCTATCTCTATCTCTATATTTCTATCTCTATCTCTATATCTCTATCTCTATATCTCTACCTCTACCTCCATCTCTATATATATCTCTATCACTATATCTCTATCTCTATCTCTCTATATGTATCTTTATCTCTATATCTATATCTCTATCTCTATCTCCCTATCTCTATATCTCTATCTCTATATCTCTATCTATATATCTCTATATCTCTATATTTCTATATCTCTATCACTATATCTCAATGTCTATATCAATATCTCTATCTCTATATCTCTATATCTTTGTCTCTCTATATATATATCTCTATCTCTATATCTCTATCTCTATATCTTTATCTCTATAAATCTATCTCTATATCTCTATCTCTATCTCTGTCTCTATATCTCTATATCTCTATATTTATATCTTTATCTCTATATCTCTATCTCTATCTCTGTATCAATATCTCTATATCTCTATATCAATATGTCTATACCTCTCTCTCTCTCTCTCTCTCTCTCTCTCTCTCTCTCTCTCTCTCTCTCTCTCTGCCTATATATATATATATATATATATATATATATATATATATATTTATTATATATATGTACATATTGATAAAATCACACAGGGAAAAGGCGAACAATGGAGCACCTTAGCTTTCGTCTATATTTAAGACATCTTCAGACGAAAGCTAAGGTGCTCCATTGTTTCCTTTTTCCTTGTGTGATTTTATCAAGATTTATCTTATCCATGTTTTCATTGTGGATCTACATATTATGAAAACAGGTGAAGGTTGCCTAGCAAGGGGAATTTAATATAGTTCAAGCTTTTCTGCTTCAAAGTAATATGTGTTATTGTTTTCAGAGAGAGAGAGAGAGAGAGAGAGTAGAGAGAGAGAGAGAAAGAGAGAGAGAGTAATCAAATTTAGCAGAGAAGAAGTCACCATTATAATTACTGCCAAAAATACATGCAAAAGCTGCTGTAGGTCTTAGCAACACCAACAGGAACTTGTTTATATGTCACGTAAACTCACACAAGATATACCAAACCCTTGAACTAACTCCCTCGTACAAAGGCATTCATTCATGGCTGGTGAAATCTTAAGTTTGAGTATCGTTTACGTTAAAGAATAGGGCTAACATTATTCACATACATAAGTAAACAAGTAACCTTTCCTATTTTGACTTTCTTTTGTATTTCATTCTACAAACATAATTCAGAAGACATCATAGTGGTAACTGATAACTGCATGGTATGTGTTGTAGCACGACACTTGCAATAAATTGTCAGTACCAGGAGGTATTCCGATAGTAAAACGCTGTACCTCAGCTTAAAAGTTTGAGCCAGGAAGTATTATCTTAAAGGTTATCAAGTTTAAACACAATACGAATTTCACTGGGAATTGAGACATAATCACTTAATCTATATACAGTATACACTAGAACATCTGATGCTTAGCCTACACACATATACATTAAATTATATATATATATATATATATATATATATATATATATATATATATATATATATATATATATATATATATATATATATATATATATATATATATATATATATATATACAAATAGGGATATTTGCAGATTAAGCCTAAAAGATCAACAGAAGTTTTTTGCCGAAAAGGGATAACTTTTGTTTTTTATTTGCTTTCCCAGACGTGAGTGAGAGATAGAAGTATGAGAAGGCGATTGTTGAACTAAACTGCGAAGAACTTGTTTGTGTGTTGGGGGGTGCAATGGAAGGACAAAGACCCCGCCGTCCAGTAAGGGTGAGGGCGGACTTAAACATTCTCCACCTTGACTGTATCAAGAATTTTCCTCTGGGACTAGACCTTCATTTTTAATTACTGATGAATATTGTATTTACGAATTTAGACAGTTTAATTACCTTGTTTTTTTTGGAGAGCTTTAAAACATTCTTGCATCCGCATAATTAAACAAAATTTAAATGAATAGCATCAATATTAATCCCATAACCTAACCTAACCTTACGCCGTAGTCCACTCCCGTCAAACCATCACAACACCACCAGCAGTAGTGTTGTCCACACCCCGTAGGCTACAGAGAAAAGACTCAGCTTACCAGGCAGACACACTTGCCTCGATACCTCGGTCTCATAGTCAGGTGGGAAACTGGTTCTAAAAAAGGTGCTCACTGGAGTCGAGTAGCATCGTGTGTGTGTGTGTGTGTGTGTGTGTGTGTGTGTGCGCACAGTGAGGTGTAACGAGTCTAGTGTGGTAGCATTATGTTCGTGTTAAGGTGCAGACACTGCTTGCTTCCTTTCGCTTTCAGCTACCACTACTTGCGTAAGTCTTCCCCTGCCAGTTTAACCCACCTTCACCATCAAGACTCCTGCTGTGCCTCCTCTTGGCAACACACGATAACTGGGTGCCTCGCAGCCCCAGGCTAGACCAGCGGGGCATCTCGGAGCAGCAGTGGGCCCCAGAGGGACAGTCCACAGGCCTACCGGCGTGTGGACGCGCCCTGGCACCTACCAACCACTGTCCTTCTAAGGGAGGAAACACCCCAAACGAAAAATCTGCTGTGGAGCCCCGTATCAGGCTGACATGCTTACAGAGCTCCAGTAAGACCCCATCAGCGGAATTAGCAAAAAAAAGTGACCAACACGAGAATCCAACGACTACACCAGTTAATTAAGGCAATAGAAGTTAGACAGGCTACTAAGGCAGTCCATTGCAACTCTCCTTCTCCCCAATTGATGCAGCTACCAGCACCACTGGATCAAGAAAAGGGAGACCCAAGATGTGTGGTTGTTCTAGCCTGTACTCCTGCCTCACCAAATAGATCAGCTCATCATATGGCGACAGACGAGTGGTGACGTGGCAGGCAGAGATGACTGCACGTGAGTCTCTAGACACAACTTTGCACATGGGCAGCAGTTTCTTCGACTGAGCAGCTTTTTCCAGGAACCACTGTGCTCCCCCCACATATGGAGCAGTGCCAGATTCAGGAGTGAGCAAAGTGGGCAGCTGCCCAGTGGCCTCCACAATCTGGGGGCCTCCACATGTGCGGTAGTAGCTATATCAGGGCTGGTCGACTTGAAATCACATGAATGACTCCAGTCATGTCTCACTTTTGTGTATGTGTGTGTGTGTTGGGAATTTGTGCACTGTCAATAAATATACAGTTAATTAAAAAATCGCAATGTTCTAATTTCCTCAATATAACTGCATATGGCTTCAAAATTCTCCAAAGAAGTGTTCAAATTTAGGCTCGCTTCACTCGCCACCCCACCCTCTTGGGTAGTTATAATGAGGGGGGCCTCCACAAAGAGGCTGCCCATGGGCCTCCACAGGTCTAAATCCGGCACTGATAAGGAGAGGGATAAAAATGTACCCTAAACACAGCCTGTTTAGAAAAACAACCAAACTAGGCCACCGCACACAGTAAGGTTATCCTAATGTTGTTTAAAACAATCACATATCAAAGTAAAAACACACTATACAACCTTTTATGGTCGCCGCTAGGAATGTCAGTACCCTTCTGGATACTAGTACAAATGAGCATCCTGGAAGAAGAACCATCCTTATGGCAAAAGAGCTGTCTAGGTATAACATCGACATAACTGCCACTAGTAAGTCGGGGTTGCCAAACGAGGGTCAACTCACAGACCAGGGTCTGGCTATACCTTCTTCTGGAAGGGTAAGCCAGCTGCAGAGAGAAACCGTATTTATGGAATTGGTTTTAACATAAGCCAAGTCATCCTATGTAGGTTAACTAAAATGCATGTTGGGGTCAATGAGCACCTCGTGACGCTCAGAGTCCTTCTGAACTACCCACGGCATGCCTTCTTCATCAGTGCATACGCCCCAACACTGGATGCCGAGGTTGATATCAAGGAGGCCTTTTATGCCGACCTTGACAGAGTGATACCCTCTATTCCCAGAGAAGTTAAGTTTGTGATCCTAGGTGACATCAAGGCGAGAGTTGGCAGAGATGCTGACATATGGGAGCACAAGCGAAATTCCACCGGCTTAATCCTCCTCAGCAAGCGTGCTGAACACAACCTTACTATCACCAACACTTTGGTTAGGCAGGCCGACAAGTTCAAGGGTTCTTGTCAACACATGTGATGGTAACTTCCTTGATTAAAGACAAAGAAACCATTCGTCAGTGCTGAAAATAACACTACCATTCACTTTTCAACCAAAAAACCCATGTGGATATCCTAACTACCCAGCACGTCCGTCAACAGCCAGAGCTTACCCACCTCAGCTATCCTTCCTCCCATGGTAAAGTACTATACCCCTGTACAGTAGCTACTGCCATCAAGCAGATAAAATATAACATAGCCACACGGTCTGATGGAAGCCCAACCGAGTTGCATGAAGCAGGAGAACCTCTGCTTACCAGCCATTTCCACTCTCTCTTGGAGAATATATGAGATAAAGAAGAAATCCCCCAAGCTCTTAAAGACGCCTCTATCTTCAGTATTTATAAGAACAAGGGAGAATGGTCAGATTATGACAACTACCCCGGGATCTCGTTGCTGTCCCTAGCTGACAACATTATCGCCCGAGTCCTCCTAAACAGACATCTTCCTGTGGCGACAAAGTTCATCCTAGAATTCCAATGTGGCTTTAGACCCTCATGTGGCACCACTGACATGATCTTTGCTGCCCGCCAGAGATAGGAAAAGTGCAGAGAACAGCGCCATAACTTGTACAGTGTCTTAACCGGCCTTATTAAGGCCTTCGACTCGGTTAACAGGGAAACCATTGTGAGGCAATTCCACGATTGCATCAATGGCCGTGTCCTGGACAATGGCACAAAGTTTGAGTTCTTCCCCTTCCAAACAGGAGTAAAACAAGGGTGTCTACTGGCACCAACTCTCCTTTCCATTTTCTTGGCTGGTTTCCTTCCTGATGCCAGTGCCAATTTAGCAGGCGGGGTGGACATCCAGTACCGGATGAAGGGACTTTACAACTTAAGACTATCCCAGGAAGGAACAATGATGTGGGCCGCTTCCATCGTTGAATTTAAGTATGCAGACCTCGTTGCTCACACTAAACGCGACCTAGAGCAGATCTTGAACACCTATGCAGATGCATATGCATATTTCGACGCTGAAATAAATGTACGTAAGACTCAGATTATCTTTCAACCTTGCCTTGGTTCAGCCACACTTCCATCTTCCATCTCGGTTTACGGTCTTAATCTCTGTAATGTTATCCACTTCCAGTATCCCGGCTCCCACCTGTCCACCACACGGACATCGATAAAAAGATTGAACATCGGATCAGGTGTGCATCTCAAGCCTTTGGCAGACTCCGCACCCGTGTCGTCAGCTGTAGGGAACTGAAATTGTCTACAAAGTTGCACGTATAAAGAGCAGTGGTCCTCCACACATGCTATAAGGCAGCGAGACATGGGTCACGTACAGGAGCCACCTCAATGCACCTGAAAACTTTCACCAACATAATCCACCTTCCATTCCCGAGTTGGTATCTATTCTCATAGATACCAACTGTTGCAGCACCAAGGTTCCCATTATCCACGAACAACTGCGTTGGACTGGCCATGTTACTCGCCTGGACGGCAGTAGACTGCAGAAGAAACTACTTTACAGTCACATAACGAATGGTAAACGTAACACTGGCGGGCAATGGAAAAGGTAAAAGGAAAGTTTTAAGACGAACCTGAAAAGTGCCAATTCGACCACCTCACCTGGGAGACGATCACTCCACTCTACAAAGCTTGGAGAGGAGTACCACGTTATAATGGTGTCAATACTGTTTATTGAGCCCCACTGCATAGCGAGACAGTCAAAAAAGACACTGCTGTCGCCCTCCTCCCTCTTCTGCAGTAGTTGTAGCCCTCCATTCATGCATCATCGAAGGACGACCCTGCCGGTCCCGTATCAGCCTCTCGAGTCACCTAATAGCTCTTCAACGAAGATGACATCTTTAATAACTAATATCACTGTATTATAACTAGATGATCGGCATACTCGATTCCGAGTGGCAACAAGGTAGTAGTAGTAGTATTGTATGTGTAAGTGTGTATTTTCACGGTCACTACCGAATAACTCTTTTCTCGGCGTCAGAAGCGCCTCAATTCTTAGGCCCATTAATCAGAATTATTCTGAAATAACAGATTTGATTAACAGAGCAGGATCATGTAGACAAGTCTTGCTACCTCTAGCCGACAGTTGAGGAGGAAATTTACTATAATTCCATTGTTACATCCAGGAAAACCATTCATTAAATTGTGCAGAGAGACTCAGGAATCAGAGAAATAGCACAGGCATTAACAGGGCATTGTCCTCTGACCCGATTAATTTAATATTTTAATTATCTTAATCCCATAATACTGCTCTTCCTCTATTCACAAAAGTATCACCCAACATTCACTCATAACACTGTTGGACAAATCTGTGCCAAAACATAAAATGTATCATGGACGGAATAATATTACAGCCACTTTCCTGACACATCCTTACACTACCGTACTACGGAGGAAAATATTTCAAAACGTAAAGAAAAAAATCGTACATCTTTTACAATTAGAATATTATTAACTCAAAACTTCTTTATATTAGTACGTAATATTATATGATTACAAAATATTAGAAATCATATTTAACCAATATAATTCACATTAATTGCAAAAATAAGCTAATTATTACCAAAAAATATACAGCTTTCCTATTTACAGCATACATAATGTATGTATGTATGTATGTATGTATGTATGTATGTATGTGTGGGAAGGGTAATAAAAAAAATAATAATAATTAACGGTTTACTGAAAAAGTTCCGCAGCCCAAAGGCTGAAAATATACATTAGACAAAAATTACTTATTGTATACAAAGACATGGGGTGGGTGGGTCGTTTAACAAAAGCTTTCATAAGAACATAAGAATGGAGGAAACTGCAGCGGGCCTATTGGCCCATACTGGGCAGTCCCGTTTACACCCAACCCCTATTGCTCATATAAGCATCCAACCTATGTTTGAAGCTATTCAGCGTATTCGAGTTAATGATGATATTTGGTAACTTGTTCCATTCATCTACTACTCTGTTTCCAAACCAGTGTTTACCTATTTCGCGCGTAAATCTAAATTTGTCTAATTTAAAACCATTGTTACGAGTTCGCTCCTGGTTGGATAGTTTGAGTACCTTTGTAATGTCCCCTTTGTTTAGCCCTGACTTCCACTTATACACCTCTATCAGGTCGCCCCTCGCTCTACGTCTCTCAAGGGAGTGCAAATTAAGATGCTTTAACCTGTCTCTATACTCAAGATTCCTAATGCCCGGGATTAGTCTTGTCATTCTCCTCTGAATTCTTTCCAAGGATTCTATATCCATTCTGTAATACGGTGACCAGAACTGAACTGCGTAATCCAGGTGTGGTCTCACAAGAGCAAGATACAGTTTTAGGATGACCTCGCTAGTCTTGTAACTAACACTCCTTTGTATGAACCCAATTACTTTATTAGCCTTGTTACGAGCAAAAACACATTGTTTACTTGGCTTAAGGTTCCTACTTATCATTACTCCTAAATCTCTCTCGCAGTCGGATTTCTCTATGGCATCGTTGTTCATCTGGTATCTGGTTTCCCCGTTTACATCTCCTATACTGAGTACTTTACATTTGTCGACGTTGAATTTCATCTGCCATTTTTCAGACCATTCGACAAATTTGTTTAGATCTTCCTGTAGTTTTTCTGAGTCCTCGTCAGATTTAATAACTCGTCCTATTTTAGTGTCACCGTCAAATTTTCTTATGTTGCTGTCTATGCCGATATCTATGTCGTTTATGTATATAATAAACAATAATGGTCCAAGTACTGAGCCTTGGGGAACTCCACTTGTGACGTTGCTCCAATGGGACTTAGTGCCGTTAATGCTCACTCGCTGTTTCCTGTCCTGTAACCATGCACTAATCCATTTAAGGATGACACAACATGACCCACCATGGATTCACTCCAGTGATACACTGACTCGCTTCCAACTCTGGAGGTAAACGGCCTCTATAAAAATCTGAGGTGTAGTAAACAAGAGTTGTAGACGTACCAAATTTACAAAACCGTAATGATGTGGCAGTTAGATAAATACCCCCATAAGCTAGTGAAACGCTATTATATTAAACCCGTTTGAGATAAAGTGGATACTTGTCGTAAACTTTTAATATTATTAATGAATTTAGGTAATAAGGTCTTTAAGTCAATCAAAAATAACAAAAAACATGAGAGATACAACTATATCTCTGTGGATACAAAACGCTAAGCCTGTTTTGGCTCACACGGATTCTTTCTTAAACGCCTTCAAAGGTGGGAGGGTTGTGGTAGGGTAGACCCGCTGCAAACCACGAATCTCTCACAACGTTAATAACTCTGTTAAAAAAAAGAAACAAAATACTGAAGCCACAACAGTAAATGTTATCACGGCCACTACCGAACATTTCTCTTTCAGCAGTGCTTACATTCTGAAATAACATCTTTGGTTATCAGACGAGAATCATGTCTCTAATCCATTGCTACCTCCAGCTGATAGCTGAGGATAACGTTTAATATAATGACTGTGAGAGTACATCCAAGAACCTATTCATTAAATTATATAATCAGGACTCAAGGAAATATCAGCTCATAACAATTCACACTTATTGTATTCCCAGCAAAGCAAAAGTACATACAATATTACTGCATGGTCCTGTGGGACAACTAATTTAGTATTCTATCTTTCTTAATTCCATAATATGTATTTTCCTCCATTCACAAAAGTATCATCTAATATTCACCCCTAATGTTTGTGAGTAACTTAGCACCAAAATATAGGATACACGATGAGTGAAATAAGAATAAAGTCACTTTCTTGGTCTCATATCCACACCCTGTATTAACCCCAGAGGACACAAGCTCTAGAATATAAACAACAGTACATCTTTTACAATTAGAATATTAACTCATAACTTCCTTATATAAGTACAAAATATTATATGATTACAAAATATTAGATATTATAAAGAACATAGACGCTGTATATTTTCTTCCTCATAGAAAACCACTCTTGCAACTGTGCCTGATACAATATGAATATACAGCACACATCTTAATATTATATAAATACACAGACATACGAGTATATAACACCTCCCTCCCCAAAGAGGCATGAGGCATCCCTCAGTTTGACTCATGACTAACTGATATGCTGAGTTACTAAATAATAAACTCGAAATATAAGACTCCAGTGAGTAAGATCTTAGTTCGCATTACTCATCTTATGCAAAAATACCAAAGGATTCGGGTCTGTAAACACTAGAACTGAGGTTCCAGAGCCCAGCAAATAAGCATCAAAATGATTCAGACTCAAAATCAAGGCTAGCTTCTTCTTCTGAACACTACTTTAGTTCTTCTGGTATGACAGAAAATGTTTTGAAAAATAACATAATGGATGATCAATACCCTGCTTCTCTTGCATCAAGACATCGCCCACTCCAACATCACTTGCATCAACAAACATCTTAAATGGTTTATCATAATTTGGAGTTGACAAAATTGGGGCATTAATCAACATTTTCTTAATATTAGGTAAACCATCTTCACAATGGACATCCCATACAAATTTAAATTTGTTTGAGAAGAGTCTTGTCAAAGGCCATGTCACAGCTTACAAGTTTTTACAAACTATCCTATAATACCAAAATCATAACAACTTCTCCCTACTCAAGGGAGCAAGAAGCTTTACAATGCTTTCAACTTTGGCAGCAATTGGTCCCGCTTTTCCCTGGCCTATCGTTTTACCTAAATATTCAACTCGAACTTTTACAAAGTTACTCTTCATCAAATTTACAATAAGGTTTATTTTATCTAATCTGTCAAACACTCTTCTGATAAGTGACAAATGATTCTTCCACTCCTTTGAATACAATATGATATCATCTATATATACAGAACAACTTCTATACCACGCAGTACTTTGTTTACTAACCTCTGAAAACATGCACCAGAGTTGTTCATGCCAAATGCTAACACTTTATACTGATACAGTTCATCCACTGTGACAGAGATAAGATAACCTTTGCCCTCACAGTCAAACCTACCTGACAATAACCTTTTAATAAATTTAATTTCGTCACAACCTTAGCCTCCCCTACCTGGTCAATACAATCATCAACTCTGTTAATGGGATTTGAATCTGATTTAGTTACGTTATTAATTTTTTATATAATCTGTACAAAATCTGTAAGAAACACCATCAAGTTTCAGAACTAGAACACAAGCTCTGCTCTATGGACTATGTTACGAGTTGGGGATTTAGAATATAGTTATACGTCTACCCAGATCCCAACAGGTAACAAAACAAAAAAAAACAAAGACAATCGGACTATATAAGGGTAGACAAAGGATGCGAGTTTTCGTTGTATATAATAAAGTACCATAAATCCCTAAACAAAATAATCAGCTTCCTATAAATTACCCTTAACCAAACTTAACCTAAACATTAACAGTATATACATATTAATACAACATAAAACAATCGTGAAGCAAGGTGGAGGTGGGAGAGGCAATACAAGATTACAAATACTTAAGTGCGGAGCTGAGATGGCTGACGAGTAAGGCTGAGTATTGTAGAAGACGGTAGGTAGTCACTGTGCCGTAGGTTTCCAGGATAGGTGATCCTGTGGTCACTTCCCAGAGTGTAGTGCTCTCTCCTCGAATTGGAGCTGACAAAGAAGACTTTGAGGAGGTGACGCAACAACCAGGATATGAGGAAGGGAAACCCCGGAGTGGTAACTAAGACGAGTCATACTCGTGTTTCGTCCCTAGATGGCGTTGCTCGTGGTGCTGGGTAGGTAGATCAAGACAATAGATGGCGTGGTTCGTAGTGCTGGGTAGGTAGATCATGACAATTGGTGGAGGGGTTCGTAACAACTACTACTGGGCTCTATCAAATCATGATCAAGCATATCTTCTATTTCCTTCCTTACGATTTTCCTTTTCGTTGTGTTTACTCTGTAAGGATGTTGCTTAATAGGAACAACATTCTGCACTTGTACATCATGAACAATTCAATTACATTGGTCCTCCTTGGGGGATCAGGGAACACAGATTTACGCTCAATTATGTTTTCTATAAATTCACACATCTTACTATCTAACATACCCACTACAAGATAATTCTGCAGAACCTTATCCTTACAATCTACTGAGTTTAAAATCACCAGGTTCATCAATCTCCTCATCAGTTACCGACACAGCACCACACTCTACTCTACCTCACTTGTTATCTCATTTTCTCTGTCATCAAGTTTATTTGACGCAACAAGTTGTTCTTGCTTTTGTCCGGGGTGTAAACTAATTAATTTACATCATTGATCTTTACCTCAACCACCCATGGTCCACCAAGCCTTGCCTTCAATGGGTTTCGTTGTAGTGGTAACAGCTTTAACACCTCGCCAAACTTAAAGTTTCTATCCCTGGTACCCTTATCATATAACACATTCATGTCACTCTGAGACGTTTTCAAATTCTCAACAGCTATTTACCTGGCTCTCACCAATCTGTTCTTAAAATCAGACATGTACTTTAACAAACGAGGGAAGTCTTCATTTCCAAGCCATTTTTCCTTTAAAATACATAAATACATAAGAATGGAGGAAACTGCAGCAGGCATATTGGCCCATACTGGGCAGTAACGTTTATACCCAATCCCTATCGCTCATATATCCATCCAACCTGTGTTTGAAGCTATCCAGCGTATTCGAGTTCAGATTTAGTGCCGTTAATGCTTACTCGCTGTTTCCTGTCCTGTAACCACGCCCTAATCAATTTTAGAATATCTCTTCCACTTTTTGATTAGTCTTTCGTGAGGAACTCTGTCGAAGGGTTTGCTAAAGTCGAAGTATACCACATCATAATCGTACCGGTCATCCACTGATTAGAAAACTGTTGAAAAGAATGTTAATAGATTAGTCAGACGTGAACGCCCGCTTGCGAAGCCATGTTGGGAATCATTGATCAACTTGTGCTTCTCTAGGTGATTTCGAATAGAGTTTGAAATTATTGCTGCCAGCAATTTCCCTACAATTGATGATAAATTGAGTGGACGGTAGTTAGAGGATAGTGATCTATCTCCCTTCTTGAAAATCGGTATCACATTCTCTATCCTCCAGGATTCTGGTACTACACCCGTTTTTAATGACATGTTAAACAAATTTGCTAAGGGCATACTCAGCTCCTCCTTACATTCTTTTAAGGTCTTCCTTACATTTTTCACATAATGGTCATACAACAACTCCTGTTGACTCCTGTACATCATCCCTTAGAGCAAAAAGAGCCAAAGACACAACCCCCTCATCCCAATCTATTCCCGTGTTTTCACAATACATTCTCAGTGAGTTCTAAAGTGTCTGGTGAAGCCTTTCTAAACAACCCTATGACTGTGGATGGTATGCACTTGACAAGTTCTGATTAATATGCAAGTCTTTCAAAACATTCTTAAACATACCAGATGTGAAGTTACTTCCCTGATCTGAATGAATAATCTCAGGCACTTTTACCCATGAGAAATATTTGATTAATATTCTTTCAATATTCTAACTGTGAATGCTCCTGAAAGGAAATGCGTAGATGAACACCTTATAGTAACAGCTAGTTAACAGATATTGATTTCCTCTCCGTGTCTTTGGCAAAGGTCCTACACAGTCTACTACAATTTTTCTAAAGGGTTTACAAAAAGCTGGTAAGGATTTCAATGGTACAGGATGAATGATTTGATTTAGCTTACTTACTTTTTGACACACAGGGCTGGTTTTACAAAATGTTGTCACATATTTTTTTTCAAACCAGGCCAATAAAAATGCATCATCAACCTGCTTCTGGTTTTCCTAACACCTAAATGTCTTGCCAAACTAGAATCATAGGATAAAGCTATTATATCCTTCCGATACTCTTTCAGAAGAACAATTTGCTTCTTCATTTCTCAATGATCTGAAGTTGGGACCTCTGGGGTCTCCACTTTCTCATCAACACTCCTCCTTGGTAGTGAAACCTCACAGAGGCATCATCAGGCTTACCATTCCTCTCAGCCTCACTGCAGATTTCCTTAAACTGTTTCCTCAAACTGTGAGTTGATTAATTTATCTTTATCAACAATAAAATATGGAGAAAATTCTACCCCCAATTCTACTTAACCATTTTTGTCTCCCTGTTCCAGTACTACTTAATCATACTTGTCAGCTTCCATGAGCATATGACCTAAATCAATTTCATCCTCACGTGATTCTTTCTTAGCCTAGTAACAGCACACACTGAAAAAATATCAAAATATTCAACTGCCTCTCTCACTGCGTCCCCATCAACATTTACGCTATTTAATTTACTCCTAGATACTTCAATAATGTCATTTCCATCACAAGTTAGAGGGTCGTCCGCCATCTCAGGTTCCAGAACCACCCGGTACCCTGCTAGATCATTACCCAATAAATTATCCACTCCTTCAACAGGTAATTCATCTGTCACCCCAACATTAACTTAACCAGGGACAAGAGAGGTCTCAAGGTCCATTATATGTATAGGTATGGTCAATTTTGAGCCTAACACTTTCACTTTTACCTTATCACCTGAACGCGACTCCGCCTTCCATTTCAGTAATTTGAGGACCACACCTTGATTCGCTCTAGTATCTAATAAAACTGTAATTTTCCTCTTGGGACCTCCTTCCACGAAAATTATCCTTTCAGTTATGAATGCCTCAGAGTTCTTAGTGGGCCTCTTAGCCTTACAGCGTCTGGCACCTGTCACATCTTTGTGAAAGCTCCTAGGTTTTTTCCGAAAATACGGTTAACCTTGCCGACTTTGGAGTACTTCTTCACTGAGATTTAAAGTGACCAACTTCCCCACAACTATAGCATTTCACTGGTGGTCTTCCTTGCTGACCTACCTTATTATTTCCATGCTGTGACTTATAAAATCTACCTTGTGACTGACTTTGAGGATTCCCAGCCATAATATTGCCTGACCACTGACTACCTTGTTCCTCAAAGTTACCTGATTCTTTACTGCGCCGTTTAATACCTGGCGACATTTGGTTCTGTTGACCTCTTCCCATGATACTGGGTCCTGAACTGTCTATCTCCACCTTGCTTGTGTGAGATATCCTTTCTGTACATTTTATACGCCAATACTAGTTACTCTTCTAAGCGCGCCGCCTCCATCAAGTCCTTAATCTGTCCCTTAGTTATTTCATATTTCACATCAGGGTGTACCAAATTCTTAAATTACTCTAACACAATGACCTGTCTCAGATCTCAAAAGTTTCACCTTCTCTTCCATGTACCACCACTCAAACTTTATTCTATATTCCTTACCTAACTCGAAATAAGTCTGATTTTTCATTTTCTTAATATCCCTGAACCTTACGCTATACAAGTCTGAATTCACCTGAGCAGTCTTTAACAAAGTCTCTTTCACAACCTCATAAACAACAGACTCTGTCATATCTAGACAAGCACAAGTCTCTCTTGCTTTTCCTATGAACCACATCTGAACCCGAAGAGCCTAATCACTTTCACCCCAATTCTTTAATTTTGCTACTTTTTCAAATTAAATAGAGAAAACTTCTGCTTCCTCTTCAACAAACTCTGGCAACTGACTAACTCTGTGATCTTTTTCTCTGTTTAAAAGTTTTACACTCATCTTTGCCTCTACTTCTAATTCATTTAGTCTTATTTACTTCTCAGCTTGGATTCTCTCTTTTTCTACCTCTCTCCTAAGTTCAAATTCTAACCAGAACCTTTCCAATGCCAAATTTTCACTCATTTGCATACTGCCATCATGATTATCCAACCCCCAGTTTCTTTCTTAATCTTTTTTAACAATCATAAGAAGATTTATTCTTCGACCAACTCCTTCTGCAAGTCACACTTATTAACAGACCTCAAAGAAATCTCACTAAATATGCTAATTCGTATAATTCCTTTTTAGCGCATTGATAGAGATGGAGTAGAGTACACTCAGGGAAGCAATAATCCTAGGTATGGCAGATCTGTCGGGACTATTTAGTGTGCACGGTCATCATCAAAACCCCTATACTCCATAAGTCCTATGGCGACGGACGAGTGGCGACGGGGACAGGCAGAGATGACTGCCGGGAGTCTCTAGTCACAACTCTGCACATGGGCGGCATACATAAGATGGTCATTTATCACTGGGATCTAGGCAGCAGTGCACTCCGGTCCTGTCTGTGCGACTGAACAGTACTTTCGAGGAGCCACTCTTTTCGCCCCACATGGAGAGGCGGTTTGTAAAGGTGCCCTGAACATAGCCTGCCTAATAAACCAACCTGACTGGGCAACCGCACCCAGTAAGGTCATCATTATGCAGTCGAAAACAAAATCGTAATCACAGATGAAAACAAAAACAAACTATACATCTTATTGTCGGTGCATGGAATATCAGGACCCTTCTGGATACTGGCACAAATGAGAGTCCTGGAAGAAGAACTGCTCTTGTGGCAAAACAGCTGGCTAGGTATAACGTCGACATTGAAGCCATTAGTGAGGGAAAAATGAAGTAGGCAAGTATTACCCCAAAGGCCTATCCTCCTCAGCAAGTGTGCTGCACACAACTTCAATATCACCAATTCCTCATTCGGGCAAGCCGACAGATTCAAGGGTTCGTGACAACACCCACGATCCAAACACTGGCATCTCATTGACTACATTATTGTCAGAGAAAGAGATTGCAGAGATGTCCTCATCCCTCGAGCCACGTGTGCCTCAGACCACTGTGACACTGATCATCAGCTCGTCAGAGCCAAGTTTATTACTTCACGTCGCCCCAAAAAGGTGAAGGCAACTCGTCTCCAGAAGAGGTTTTAATATTAAACGTTTGGGGGATCCAGCGGTAGCACATGCCTTCAGAGGGCAGCTGATAAACAACCCGGCAACAAACAACTCAAATCCCAGTGCCCAATGGGGTACTCTCGACACATGACAAAAACCAGCAGAGAGACCCTCGGCCAGATTGAAAGAATACACCAGGACTGGTTCGATGAAAATGACCTGGAACTCAATGTACTCGTCAATGATAAACGTGCTGCTTTAACTAATTGGCAGAATAACCCTCAGTCTCTAACCAAATCTGATACCTTCCGCAAGAAGAAAGTGGTGGCCCAGCGTGAACTTCGAAAACTAAAGAACAACTGGTTTAAAGAAAAAGTATGTGAAATGCAAAAATTTGCAGATCACCACAAGATGCGCGAATTTTTCAATTCCACCAAAACATATTATGGGCCAATCACCCATGGCACCCCCTCCGCTCATCCTACCGTAACTCCCAAATTAAGGTTGAAGAAGGCCTCCTTCAGCTCTGGAAAGAGCACTACCACTCCCTACTCAATCGAAACACCGATGTGGATGTCCCAACTACCCAGCAGGTCCCTCAGCATCCAGAGCTGACCCACCTCAGCTATCTCCATCTCTGGATGAGGTAGCTACTGGCATCAAACAAATAAAAATATCAAAGCCTCAGGAACTGATGGAATCCCAGCTGAGGTGTATAAAACAGGAGGACCTCTAGCTTACCATTTGTGTCCACTCTCTCCTGGAGAATACATGGGAAAAGGAGGAAATCCCCGAGATCTTAAAGACGCCTCCATCGTCAACATTTATATGAATAAGGGAGAACGATCAGAATGTACCAACTACCTCAGGCTCTTGCTGCTGGCCCTAGGTGGCAAGATTATCACCCAAGTCTTCCTAAACAGACTTCTTCCTCCCAGAATCTCAGTGTGGCTTTAGACTATCATGTGTCACCACTGACATGACTTTGTTATTCGCCAGATACAGGAAAAGTGCAGAAAGTAATGGCGTGACCTGTACATGTTCTACATCAACCTAACTAAGGCCTTCGACTCGGTCAACAAGGAAGCACTCTGGCGGACCCTCAGCTGTTTTGGCTGCCTGTTCTAGCATGTTAACTGCTGATTCTGTCTAGGTTAATGAGGCCGGAACATTTATATTATATTGGGTTTTAGTAGCGAAACCCAATTGTCTGTTATTCATTTATTAAGGAACTATGTAGAATACAGTTCCAAAGTGTAATTCACCGTAACTTATCACTGTAGCTGTGAGTGTTAAGAGAAGGACGGAGGCTATTTAAATAAACCTGCTAAATACGTCCGATCTGTGTGAAGGGTTGAGTAACTATGCCGCAGGGCGCCGGCTTCTTAATGTTTACCTAAACAGTCACTGGGCCGCACCTCAAGGAACCTGCCAATCATGTGATATGAACATGTCACCTCATAGCCAGTGGAAAGTTACAGGGGATGATAGAGTATATAAATCAAGTGTAATAAACCCATTTATATAATGCTTCTGTTTATGAGACAGGGGCTATTACATGCCCACCAAAATTCATTGCTATTGTGAGTCAACTCCACGATGGTCTCGTATCGGCCTCTTTTGTCACCTCAAAACTCACCAACGAAGGTGACATCCCTTATAACTCATATCATTGTATCATAGTTGGTTGATCGTCATACTTGATTTCGAGTGACAGCAAAGTAGTAGTAGTAGTGTACACGGCTTTCCAAAATGAGTATTTTGTTCTCTCTTTTTCTGATGTGAACTGTGTAATTGCTATTCTGGAGTTCGTGTGTTATATAAAGACAATTATATAGTTAGGAGATTCTAAAAGAAAAATTATGTCCTCAAGGTATCGTGCGTACATAACGGGTTTAAACTCGGGAGGACTGTTACTGTGCCATTTGTTTCGTGGCACCAGAATCAGGCTTTGGCAAGGGCTGGTTCAAGTAGATATCACATTGTCACATCCTTAACCTGTTTGTACATTAACATCAAACAGACAAAAACGATCCTTAGTTGTTAAATATACTAATTCCTGAATTCATCGACATGTATGCCGTAGGTATTAGGTAGCAAAGTCTATGGACCTTGGTAGGTAGTAGGCAGCTTTAATGTGTTGTCTAATAGTAGACCTTGCTGCCATATGGCATCACAATAATTGTGACCAAGTCCCAGGTTGCTGATCTGACTTACTTTTTGCCTCATTTACTCATATTTGCAGGGTCTCAACTGTTTCTCTTTCTTTGGCAACACAACATATATTCTATATATATATGTTTCGTTTAATTTTTGCGGAATCGGTTATTTTACAAAATGAATATAGGTAATTTGGCAAAATAACTTACAAGTAGACAACCTAACCTAACCTAGCCTAACCTTATTCAACCATAAGGTTAGGTTAGGTTAGGTTGTCTGTTTATAAGGTATTTTACAAAGTTACCAATATTCATGCCGGTCATTTTGCAAATTAACCGATTCCGCAAAAAAAAAAGTAACATATATATCGTTTCAAACTCTTGATTTTTTTAATTTCTGTTTTTATTTATGGTTCAAGATACAGTAAAACAATAGGAAGCAGCATGGAAAAGATATAAATCAGAAAAATAAAGATAAGAATCAGGTGACCGGCCTCTCAGCCTTAAAGGACAATATCAAACAGGGAGAAAAAAAATTACTTGTGAAATCGTATAATAAAATATAAAGGAGAGAGAGAGAGAGAGAGAGAGAGAGAGAGAGAGAGAGAGAGAGAGAGAGAGAGATGTGTGTCTTAACTATAGGTCAGCTCCCTCGAGTAGTGTGCCACACTGTTTACTAAGGTGCTGCAAGGACCAGAATATATCACCGTTATGTAAAAGTTCCTATAATAACTAGTATGTTTCAATATTAAGTGTGTCTAATTCATTATATAAGGTAATATGCCTTACTCTTAATTATGTCTAAGTCAACATATAGACTAGAATGTCGCACTGTTTAGTCAGACCTAAGTCCTCATATAGGCTACTATATCTCGCTGTACAGTATAGCTAATGTAGTGTAGTGTCCTCGTCTAAAGGCAGGTGGAGCTCTGTATCTCTATGTGTACTCAGGTGTCTAAGCATCAGTACTTTATTTATATGTTATTGTAAGTCAATATAAAGGCAACGGTGACCCGCAAGTATGTCCTGTGTAGACTATATATAAATCCGTGTAGGCATTATTAGCTATCAGTGTAGATACAGACGTGAGTGAAAGTCAATATGGATATTGTTAGCTCTGAATATATGTGTGTATCTCTGTGTAAGTATGTGTAACACTGTGTAGGAAATGCAAGTGTCAAGGTGAACCTCTGTAACTATGTGGTATATTACAGTATTAACCTGTGTAGCTCTGTGTAGATTTGTAATTTTCCTTCGGTAAACATTTATAAAAAGCCTCCCAACTTGGGAAGTGACAGCCTTCCACAGGTTGAATTTCCCTTTAACTTGGGAGTCTGAAGTGACAAGTTTTAATGAATATGTGAGAGGTGTACACACAAAGGGGACCGTGCTATAGTGCTGGTTGCATTCTTTAGTCCAGGGTAGCTGTGTGTGTGTGTGTGTATGTGTGTGTGTGTGTGTGTGTGTGTGTGTAATAATAATAATAATAATTAGCGGTTTATTGAAAGAGCTTGGCAGCCAGAAGGCTGAAAATATACAGTTACATAATTGGGGAATGGGTTTCGAATTACAAATAATATACAAATAACATAAGCGATATAAATAAGATATATAATAACTAGATGGGGAAAAACTCAAACTACAGGGCGTTTCAACATGGTGACAGTTCAAGAAGTAGTATTTACTGGGAGTGAATACACTGGTTTATTACAAGTTATTGATAATTTTTACAATGGTTGGGAAAGGGCTGTTCTTATAGGGATCAGTTCGTGCAGGTATGGGCTAGCTGCGGTTGTGGTGTCGAACAGCAATTCTCGGGCTAGGGATCTCAGGTGGTAGTAGGAGCCGGTGTCGAGGATGGTGCAGAAGCTTCTTACCAAATTTGCAGATGAGGTCGTGGTGATGGTCAGTGAGAGTCGAAAGGGTCAGTGTGTTGAGCGCTTCATGATATGTGGAGTAGGAAGGGGAGAGAATAATCTTGCATGCCCTCTTTTGCACTTTTTCTAGGTGTTTACGTTGTGTGGCATTTAGGAGGAAGACCAGGTAGGGGAGGCATAGGTGAGCTTGGGAAGTATGAATGTTGAGTAAACACTGAGGAGCTCGTGTGTGTGTGTGTGTGTGTGTGTGTGTGTGTGTGTGTGTTTAATAATAATAATAAAAATAATAATAATAATAATAATAATAATAATAATAATAATAATAAAATGAAAATGATAATAATAATAATAATAATAATAATAATAATAATAATAATAATAATAATAATAATAATAATAATAATAATAATAATAATAATAATAATAATAATAATAATAATAATAATAATAATCTATGTATCTATCTATATAAAACAAAGAAGTATGTCTGTTTGTTTGTGTGTGTTTTAGTTTGTGTGTCTGCACGAGAATCTCAGAAACTACTTTACAGATCTGTAGTGATGATGGATGGTGTTATATGTAATGATGATGGATGGTGTTATATGTAGTGATGATGGATGATGTTATATGTAGTGATGATGGTTGGTGTTATATGTAGTGATGATGGATGGTGTTATATGTAGTGATGATGGATGCTGTTATATGTAGTGATGATAGATGGTGTTATATGTAGTGATGATGGATGGTGTTATATGTAGTGATGATGGATGGTGTTATATGTAGTGATGATTGATAGTGTTATATGTAGTGATGATGGATGGTGTTATATGTAGTGATGATGGATGGTGTTATATGTAGTGATGATTGATGGTGTTATATGTAGTGATGATGGATGGTGTTATATGTAGTGATGATGGGTGGTGTTATATGTAGTGATGATGGATGCTGTTATATGTAGTGATGATGAATGTTGTTGTATGTAGTGATGATGGGTGGTGTTTTATGTAGTGATGATTGATGGTGTTATATGTAGTGACGATGGATAGTGTTATATGTAGTGATGATTGATGGTGTTATATGTAGTGATGATGGATGGTGTTATATGTAGTGATGATGGGTGGTGTTATATGTAGTGATGATGGATGCTGTTATATGTAGTGATGATGAATGTTGTTGTATGTAGTGATGATGGGTGGTGTTTTATGTAGTGATGATGGATGGTGTTATATGTAGTGATGATGATGATGGTTATATGTGGATGGTGTTATATGTATGATGGATGGTGTTATATGTAGTGATGATGAATGTTGATGATGGATGGTGTTATATGTGTGATGATGAATGCTGTTATATGTAGTGATGATGGATGTTGTTTTGTAGTGATGATGGATGTTATATGTAGTGATGATGGATGTTGTTATATGTAGTGATGATGGATGGTGTTATATGTAGTGATGATGGATGGTGGTAGTGATGATGGATGTGTGATGATGGATGTTATGTAGTGATGATGGTGGTGTTATATGTAGTGATGATGGATGGTGTTATATGTAGATGATGATGATGATTATATGTATGATGGATGGTGTTATATGTAGTGATGATAGTGTTATATGTGATGATGGATGGTGTTATATGTAGTGATGATGATGTGATGATGGATGATGATGTTATATGTAGTGATGATGGATGGTGTTATATGTAGTGATGATGGATGGTGTTATATGTAGTGATGATGGGTGGTGTTATATGTAGTGATGATGAATGATGATGTTATATGTAGTGATGATGGGTGGTGTTATAAGTAGTGATGATGGATGGTGTTATATGTAGTATTGATGGGTGGTGTTATATGTAGTGATGATGGATGATGATGTTATATGTAGTGATGATGGATGTTGTTTGATGTAGTGATGATGGATAATGTTATATGTAGTGATGATGTATGTTGTTATATGTAGTGATGATGGGTGGTGTTATATGTAATGATGATGGATGGTGTTATATGTAGTGATGATGGATGGTGTTATATGTAGTGATGATGGATGATGTTATATGTAGTGATGATGGATATTGTTATATGTAGTGATGATGGGTGGTGTTATATGTAGTGATGATGGATGGTGTTATATGTAGTGATGATGGGTGTTGTTATATGTAGTGATGATTAGACAATAAAATAATAACAGTTTAATGCTAAAAACATATACTTTGCTGTACCGTTATAGTGAAAAACATGGTGGAACTTACATACACCGTTAATGAACTATTGATGGAAGAAGAAGTTTTGGGGACTGAACAGTGAGACAATGTGGAGCCTCCTGGAGGGTGGCGTCCTACCGTGACCTAGCGGATGAGCCGCCCGGAGGGCGGCGATTCTTCTAGTAATAATAATAATAATAATAATAATAATAAACAAAATAATAAATTACTGTTTATTTAAAAAAAAATAACAGTCACACTTAAAATACACAACGAACATACAAGGTTGCTGAAGTGACTGACCTACTGCTTCGTTTATGCACAACTGGAGGGTCTCAATTTTTTCTCACTCCTTATTTGTTTCACATCTTATTCCATTTTATGTATTTATTTATGGTGCCTTTTTTTTGACCCCCAGAAACTACAGCAGTGTGGCTGGTCTTGTAGGGCTAATGCAGCTGTGGTGTTAATTAGCTGCATGTGGACGGGATCAGTTTTAAGATGGTGCGGCGGTCTGTCTCCAAATTGGTGGTTGGAAATATAATATTAGAAGATCAGAGGGAGCTGATAGGGCCAGTTTAATGAACGCCTCTTGATAGGTGGTCTATTATCATGGTGTTTAGATAACTTGTAGAGGGAAGGGGACTCAGGACAGTTATCATGTGTTCGTCTTGGCTGGGTTCTAATTTCACACAGGACGTGAGATGCCTGCCGCGACCCTTGCTTACCACCACTGGGCACTAACTCAGCAGGTAATTATACTGTTTATACAATGTTTTCGATTCACTTCGAATTATTTTTTCTCACTTTTATAGTTTTTTATTTGTTTAGGTCTTTTTTTTTACACCCCGTACATACAGTAGGGAGGGCAGTCCTATATACGCAGTCCAACTGGCCGTCAAACTGAAATACACAGACTCTCGCCTTGTAGGGCAGCTGCACCCCTGTGTTAGTCAAAGTTGACTGCTAGTGGGTATAAGGAATGAGACAGTGGAACTCGTACCGTCCTGAACTGTTTACAAAAAAATCCTCTATTTAACTAAAGTTAAAGGCGCCTACTATACAGACGTTGCTATATTTGGATGCCCTGCATCAGTTAATTCTATCCAAATTGTTTCTGTACTCAGTTAAGTTTTTATTTCCTTATTATTATTTTTTTACGGGGATTAGCCCACCCGGGCACAGGTCACTGACCCACATCTGGGCCTCCGGGGCGAAAATGTAATAATAATAACAATAATAATAATAATAACAACACTGATAATAATAATAATAATAATAATAATAATAATAATAATAATAATGATAATAATAATAATAATAATAATAATAATAATAATAATAATTATAATAATAATAATAATAATAATAATAATAATAACAATAATAATAATAATAATAATAATAATAATAATAATAATAATAATAATAATAATAATGATAATAACAACACTGATAATAATAATAATAATAAATTATCATAAAAAAATAAAAGAAATTAAAAAAAGATTAATAGTGAAAAACGATATATTATTGTTATGTGTCAACGGGGTAAGGCTCGTAACAAACAAAAAATGAAAGTATTTAAAGAGAATTACAATACTGTACATGGTTCTTAAATATGTTACGAGAACAACTCCAACTACGGTGTAATGTATGGATTGAATGCAGCCCCTTTACATAAATGAATACGTGAAGATTGGAGTAAAGAAACTTAAATAAAATGTATAACTATATTTACAAACGTTTATAACTAATGACAATGAAATAAAGCTAATCACCTGAACATACTAGGTTACTTTAAGGTTGTCAATATCACTGACAACCAAATCAATACACGATTCTAGAACATAAATACACAAGACACCAAAACAGCCAACCAGCCTCAACAATGAATACCGTCAGTACATCACCCGAACGATGACAGAAGTGAACTGACAACGCAGGTCAGTGGTGAAGGTCTGATGACTACCCAAGCTTGAGTGCTAATTGAGCCGGTTCTGAAGCCGTCGGCTTTTATGGGTTGCTTTAAGCAGACTGACCCAAACATCGAACTTAACATGTCATTGTTAATGCCATTACAGTATTACAGAATTTAATATTATAAACTATTCACACACAAAAAAACAATGTAATTCTAGTCTGAAAAAATATATATTCTTACAATATATATCAAGAATACATACACAGTTACAGTTCGTCAGGCAGGGGCGCACAGCTCATGAAGTATTGTAATTGGTTGTTAAGGATAGTTCTGTCATGAGATACATTGCACGTAACAAAGTAAGAGAAACAATTGAGACCCTGCAATTGTGTGTAAATGAGGCAGAAAGTCAGATCAGCTACCTGGGACTTGGTCACAATTTTCGTGATGCCTTATGCCAGCAGGGTCTACCATTAGACAACACATTATGCTTCCAATATCTTCCCAGGCGGTAGTACCTCCTTGTTTGGTAGTTGCCTACTACCACACTTCAAATTATCTCTTACATAGAATGCTACCCTGCCTTTTTTCCTAATGTGCTTATAGCCATGAAATCATTTGTAACCTTTAATTTGGTATTCGACAGGTAACTCAAGTAAGTCTACCTTCATCCGCGTTTCGGTGAATGCTACTATAACGATTTTTCCGGTACATACCAACGCCCTGATTTCATCCATTTTATTTATCTTACTTCTACTGTTTGTGCATTAGACATTTAAGTTAGTCATGATCTGAGTCTTCTCACTGTCACGTTTAAGTTTTAACTCTCTGCCTAATTTAACTTTATCGTTATTCCTAGTACGATATCTCTAACCTTTTGTTTGTCTCCCCATGCCAACTGCAGTGTCCTCGATTCATCCTAGAAGTTCAAAGACTTCGACATTTTTTGAACTGCCCTATAAAAGAGTCAGCTAGGGTTGTCACCTAATACCTAGTTAAATGTGTGTGTGTGTGTGTGTGTGTGTGTCACACAAAGGGTGGTGTAATGCGTCTAGAGTGGCAGCATTATGTTCGTGTTAAGGTGAAACAACTGCTTGTTCCCTCTCGCTTTCAGCTGCCGCCGCTGGCTGGCCCTCGTGGCGAACAGGGAAGCATCATGCATAAGTCTTCCCCTGCCAGTCTGCCTCCTCACCATCACGACTCCTGCTGTGCCTCCTCGTGGTAACTGGGTGCCTCATGGGCCCAGGGTAGATCAGCAGGGAATCTCGGAGTAGAAGTGAGCCCCATAGGGACAGCGCATAGGCGCACTGCCGTGTGGAAACATCCTGGCGCCTTCCAACCACCGCCCCGCTGCCTTGCAGATTAACCTTGGCAGGTATAAGGCTACAGGAGTAAACCCCAAACGAAAAATCTGCAGTGGTGCCCAGCATCAGTCACACATGCTTACAGAGCTCCAACAAGACAAGACCCCAATGGTGGTGTAGGCGGAAGAGGTGAATACCATGTAAACCAAACGACTACACCCGCTAACGAAGGCAATGCCGGATGGATAGGCTACTAAGGCGAAACCCAACAAACTGGGTTATCGGCAGTCCATTGTGACTCTCCCTCTCCCCAGTTGTTGCCAACACTTGTACCACTGGCAAAGGATATTCAACACCAGCAAGTGCAGCGTACTTAATATTGGAAGAACAAATACTGTCAATGTATACAGCCTTAACAACATCAACCTAGAGAAGTTGACTTGTGAAAGAGACTTTGGGGTAATTGTAAGCCCGGACCTACGGCCTAGAAAACAGTGTGTTAATGTTCGAAATAAGGCAAACGGAGTATTCGGTTTTATATCTAGAAATGTAAGTAATAAGAGTGCGGAGGTCATATTGCAACTATTTCTTGTGCTAGTCAGGTCGCACCTCGATTATGCTGTTCAGTTGTGGTGCCCTTATTATAGAATGGATTTACTGGAATCGGTGCAGCGAAGAATGACGAAAATGATTCCGAAAGTTAGAAACCTTCCATATCAAGATAGATTAAAGAAACTAAACTTTCATTCCCTAAAAAGACAAAGAGTGCGGGGAGATATGATAGAAGTATGTAAGTGGGTGAAAGGAATCAATAAAGGAGATACATATAAATTTCTTATAATATCCGAACGGGATAGGACTCAGAGCAACGGATTTACAGTAAGTTGGATAAGTTTAGGTTTAGGAGGGAGATAAGAAGGAACTGGTTGATAAATATGGTGTTAGACGAGATGAACAAACTTAGCAACTTTGTAGCAAGTGCTGGAACGCTGGAAAGTTTAAAAGGAGGCTAGATAGATTCATGGTTGATAGATAGTGGTAGTAACTCTCGACAGGAGCTGGCATGCACAGACCAACCGGCCTATTGCAGACTCCTTATTTTCTTATGTTCTTACGTTCTTATCAGAAAAAGGTAAATCCAAGACGTGTGATTGCATCCTGCACTCCTGCCTCACCACATAAATCAACTCATGCACAGACATCATCCAGTTCATCATACCTCTCATCATCATCAAAACCCCTAAACCCCAAAAAGTCCTATGGTGGCGGACAAGTGACGATGGGGACAGGCAGAGATAACTGCCCCCGGGAGTCTCTAGTCACAACTCTGCACATGGGCGGCACTGATAAGATGGTCGTTTATGCACTTGGATCTAGGCAGCAGTGCACTCCGGTCCTGTCTGTGCGCCTGAGCAACCCTTTCAGGTAGCCACTCTGCTCACCCCACGTGGAGGAGGGGGCTAGAAAAGGTGCCCTAAACATAGCCTGCCTAAAAACTCAACCTGACTGGGCAAAAACAAACCATACAACCTCTTATGGTCACTGCATGGAATGTCAGAACCTTTGGATACTGGCACAAATGCTCCTCCTGAAAGAAGAACTGCCCTTGTGGTAAAACAGCTGGCTAGGTATAACTTCGACATAGCAGCCATCAGTGAGTCCCGGTTCCCAAATGAGGCCCAACTCACAGAACAGGGCTACACCTTCTTCTGCAAGGGCAAGCCTACTGTGGAGAGAAACCACATTTATGGAGTTGGCTTTGCCATCCGCCAACGCATCTTACACACGCTAACTGAAATGCCTATTGGGATCAACGAGCGCCTCATGACGCTTCGAGTCCCACTGAATCACTCACGTCATGCCTTCTTCATCAGTGTATACGCCCCCAACACTGGATGTAGAGGATGATATCAAGCAGGTCTTTTACGTCGACCTCGGCAGAGTGCTAACCTCTATCCCTAGAGAAGACAAGGTTGTGCTCCTTAGCAATTTCATTACCAGAGTTGACAGAGATGCTAACATTTGGCAAGGAACCATGGGGAGAAATGGGATTGGCAAGAGTTGCAACGTCCTACTCCTCCTCAGCAAGTGTGCTATACACAACCTCACTATCACCAATACCTTGTTTAGGCAGGCCGACAAGTTCAACGGTTCGTGGCAACACCCACGATCGAAACACCGGCATCTCATTGACTACATCATTGTCAGATAAAGAGATCACCGAGATGTCCTCATCACCCGTGCCATGCATGGCTCAAACCACTGTGACACTGATCATCGACTTGTCAAAGCCAAGCTCTAACTTCAAGTATCTCCAAAACGGCGAATGCAGCAAGCCGCCAGAAAAGATTTTAATACTAAGCGTCTGGAGGATCCAGCGGTAGCACATGCTTTCAGAGAGCAGCTCGAACAGGGGCTTATAAACAACCAACAACAAACAACGTGAATCACGGTGCCGAATAGGATGCTCTTAATACTGTTATGGCAAAAATCTGCAGAGAGACCCTCGGCCACATCAAAAGAATACACCAGGACTAGTTTGATGAAAATGATCCGGCAATCATAGTACTCATCGTTGATAAATGTGCTGCTTTTACTGACTGGCAGAAAATCCCCCAGTCTCTGACCAAAACTGATACCTTCCTCACTTAGAAAGCAGTAACCCAGAGGGAACTTAGGAATTTACAAAACGACTGGCTTAAAAATAAAGCATGTGAAGCACCAAAACTTGCAGATCAGCACAAGATGCGCGAATTTATCATTTCCGCTAAAACATTTTATGGGCCAGTCACTCGTGGCGCAGCCCCCCTCCGCTCATCTGATGGTAACCTCATAATTAAAGACGACGAAGGTCTCCTTCAGCGCTGGAAAGAGCACTACCATTCATTGCTTTACCAAAACACCGATGTGGATGTCCTGACATCCCCAGGCAAGAACAAAGGTGCCTGCAGCTTCCATTACTGAACTTCAGTATGCAGTCGATCTCAACCTTGTTGCTCACACTAAACACGGCCTACAGGAGATCCCGAACACGTAGGTAGACGCGTATGCACACTTCGGCCTTGAGGTGAATGTTAAGTAAGATTCAGATTCTCTTTCAACCAGCCCCTGGTTCAGACACACCTCCACCATCCATCCAGCTTAACGGTACTACCCTCTCTAATGTTGTACACTTCCGGTATCTCGGTTCCCACCTGTCCACAACCGCCGACATCGATGAAGAGATTCAGTATCGGATCAGATGTGCATCTCAAGCCTTTGGCAGACTCCGAAATCGTGTCTTTAGCTGTAGGGAGCTGAAACTATCTACAAAGTTGTACCTATATAAAGCAGTGGTTCTCCCCACCCTGTTATATGGCAGCGAGACGTGGGTCACATACAGGAGGCACCTCAAGGCTCTTGAACACTTTCACCAACGTAGTCTACGTTCCATCCTGCTGAGAAGACAAGAGAACAAATGCCAGTATTCTACACCAACTCCAACTGTAGGATCATCGAAGCTACCATTATCCATGAACAACTGCATATGATTGGCCATGTTACCCGCTAGGACGACAGTAGACCACCAAAGCAACTACTTTACAGTTACCTAACGAATAGTACACGTAACGCTGGTGAGCAACTGAAAAGGTATAAGGATAGCCTTAAGACAAACCTGAAAAGGTGCCAAATCGACCCCTCACTTGGGAGATGATCACTTTACACCGTAAAGCTTGGAGGAGCACCACATGTGAAGGTATCAATATTTTCGAGTTAGCCCGACTGCATACCGAGGCAAACAAGCGCCAACGCCGAAAAGAGGCTGTCGCCGCCCTTCCCGCACTAGGTGTATCCCTCCACACGTGCAACATCTGTGGACATCCCTGTCGGTCCCCCTATCGGCCTCTCGATTCACCTCAGAGCTCACCAACGAAGGTGACATCAATAACTCATATAATTGTATCATAGCTGGATGATCGCCATACTTGATTCTGAGTGACAGCAAAGTATTAGTATTAGTATGTGTTCTGTATACATATGTACACTTATTCCAATTCACCTCTATCATCACTGTATCACAACTCAAATTTATATATAAAGTTTTCCCTCCAACTATTCATCATCAAAGGGGATCATCCAAAACCCTTCTCTGACGTATTCTACTACAAACGTATGCATCTGTGAGCCAAATTAGCAACGCTATCCACAAACTATTTTTAGCACCAGTCGCATGACCTAGTTGTGTGAGGTGTCCTATGGCATACGAGATTATGTGCCATTCACAGACGTATATATGTGTGTGTGTGTGTGTGTGTGTGTGTGTGTGTGTGTGTGTGTGTGTGTGTGTGGTAAAATAGAGAGTACTGGTGTTTAAATAGTATTACTTACTTGACTGTTCATTGTTGTTTCCATATCTATAGCTCTGATGATAGTTATTACGGTAAACGAAATTTTACCAAATAAAGAAGAATTGATTCACCCTTGCCTCAATCTTGGTGTTACTAAGCATTGTCCACACACACGTCATTAGTAACATGGAGGAGGCTGTAAACGCAGTTGTTTACTTATCAGTGAGAAAGGCAGCTCGAAACTTTACAAACGCCCTCTTATATGATAATGAATTTTGCTTGAACATCCGTCGGGCAAAACCGAAAGGAACTGTAACTTTTAGACTCGGGATGTTAAATTTTTTATTTATATATATATACAGTATATATATATATATATATATATATATATATATATATATATATATATATATATATATATATATATATATATATATATATATATATATATATATATATATATATATATATATATATACTTTTTTTTCTTTACGGAAATTAGCCCACCCGGGCACAGATCATCGACCCACATCAGGGCCTAGGGGGGGAAAAAAATAAGAATAGAAAGAAATTAAAAATAGAAAAGAAGAAGGCTATATTAATCTACACCACGACGATGCCTGAAAACCTGCTTTTTAAAGAGAGACAGATTGTTTGAGTATGGAAACACAGAAGAAAGCGGAGCATTGCACAGTTTGGCTGTGTGAGGAAAGAAGGATGCACTATAACGGGTTATTCTAGTGTGACAGACATCCACAGAGAAATGGTGGGCACCGCGGGCAAGACGTGTGTTACGAGTCCATGGCTTAGCCGGCAGTACACAAGATGCCGAACATTGCCAATTAAAAGTACCTATAAAAGAGAGAGAGTGAAGCAACATTGCGGCGAAGAGAGAGGGAAGAGAGATGACGACTAAAGGAGAAGAGTCAATAAGACGAAATGCCTTTGATTCCACCCTATCTAACAGTTGGACAGAAGAAGAGCCACCCCAGATATGAGAGCAAGTCGCATTAAGGGTTAGATCTGAAAACCTCATAAAAGCTGTATTAATTATGAAGTAGAGAAGATAATATAGAAAGGGAAAGGGTACGTTTTTACACCAGATACCTTAGTTTGATATATATTTTTTTTGTTCAAGTTATAATTTTAGCACAAAATAAATTCACCTGAATTAACTTGTAAACGACATGTAATGAGAAAATCTTGTCCCAACTTTCTCCACGTAAAATAAATCTAACAAAAGAATAAGTAAAGAAATAAATAGTTTACATCGCGGAATAACAACACACACAGGGACTTTTAGATATTTTAAAGGCCACTCCGGAAAGTCACGCCCGAAATATTTTCAACATTATATCGTATTTACAGTATATACTTGGAATAAAAGTTTGGACTCATAACATGACGTAGATATAACCATCTCTTTTCGCCGAGGGTTATTACAATACATTCTTAAAGTGTTTTTATAATAAATTATTTAAATATTTTGATTGTGATCGACTCTAGGGGTTCTGTACACTTTTTTTTCATTTTATATTGAAAAATCCCAAGCGCGCTTCGTTCAGTCACTCGGGTTAAAGGAACAACTAGTGCATTGTGTGTCTAAGTGTATTGTGTACTGTATTAAGACATGAGGTTTTAAGCCATATATATAATCAATGTAGTTACGAGTGATAATATTCAAATTTAAACCTTAAAATTAATAATTCGTCTCAAGTAGCTTTTTTTTTCGATGCAAAACCGAAGTCAGGATTTAAAGCTTCAGACCTGAGGCTCAGCACCTAAGGCTCAGGAAACACTCTAAATTTGTCTCTTTTTGTATACATGTGTAAGGGTTTGTTCAAGAGAAACGAAGACTTCAGTAAGTGAGGAAATGGCCGGGACAAAAATACTTAAAAGGAGATAAATTTAGAGAAGTGTAGAAAAAACACAAAGAAGTGTTGTAACATTCTCGCAGAAAACCTCAACTTTCGCTTCATCGTTACCTTCAACTTACGCAACGCTTTATGAGAAGAAACACTGCACATTAAACTTAGTCCTCCAGAGCCACAATAATTCATCTCGAATTATCAAACGTGAAATTAGAGAATCTCATCACTCACAGGTATAATCTTATCGATTCTCCTGTTACTTTCCTTACCCCCAACCCTGCTGTTAATGATTACTCCCTACCAATCCCCCACCATCCGTTGTCTCCATATATCCAAACCCTTTTAATGCATTCTCATTAATTAGATTCTCCAAGGATTTTCCAACCTCACACAATTTTCTTTCATTCATTGCTCTATTAGTCCTCCAAACGTACATATATTTTACCGGCCGATCACCTTTATTGCTCTAAACCTTGACACGAGAACACCAGATTGTCATTCATTCATTAGTAAGAACAGGGCCAAGTATTTCTCTCTGCTGTCTTCCTCCACACTCATACACAGACCTGCCTAATAACTCTCAGGGTCTCCACATTGTTCTTTACCCTTGTATTACTTTATAATTAAACTCAATTTTCTCCCTTTATATTTTTGTTGAAATTTTTAACTTTGCTTCCTTTTATTTAAAGATATCTGTACCTTCCAGCTCTTGTTTATTTATACTGAGACCAATGCTCTTCTTCTCCTTCAAATAACACAATTTTACTCTCCCCATAACTTTTTTTGTCATTCCTCTCCCAGAAACTTCATCGTATTAAGCGCAATTTATTTTATCCTCTGACATAAACTCAACAAACAGCTTACTATTTTTTATTTTTTATTGGGCACTCCCCTACATCTTTGTGTAAGGTGAAGCGCAGAAGCGCTTACAGTGCCCAACAGGAAAGCATGCTAGCTTTTATGTCTCATGAGTCAAGGGCGTAGCAGCCTGAAGAGTCAATGGTTTATGTCATCAAGTTATTGGAAGCTCCAACAACTTGTCCCTGAATACGAATTCGCAACTTTCGATTTACAACAGGTACCTACTTTACTGCTAGGTGAAAAGGGACTAATGGGGGCTAGGAAGTATGTCCAAACAACTTCCACCGGCCCGGGAATCGAACCCGTGACATCTCGCTTGCGAAGGCAAGAGCGGTACCACTCTACCACCAGCACCCCAAGCTTACTATCATGGTATGCATTTTTAACAACCATTAAAGTTCGTACCCATTTCCCAGTTCCCTTCTAGAGTCAGCTAATCTCACGTTCATGTCTAGTTATTTTCCATCTGTTAAGATATAAAATGAAAAGTTGACATCCTTTCCTCTTAATGCAACTCTTCGATTATTAAAGACACCCATTCTTCTATTATCAACATTCACTCATGAGTTGTTGTCATCATAAAAGTTCTTGACTGGATTCAATGGTCTTCACTTACCCTATTTAAGGTGAACACATCTAACAAGTCCTTCCTAGTCACCTTATCATACACTTTCTCGGAATCCACGAATACAGTAAGTTATCTATTATTTATTCAAGTATTCTGTGTGTCATTTACTGAGGAACAAACATTTATTCGGTATATTCTTCTATCTTAAAAACCCTTCCGTAAGTGATAATGTTGTACTTCTTATACATCATCTACTTTCCTATTCATAACTTTTGTACCAGATTCGAAAGACATATTTCTCTATGATTTTTAGGTTTTCCCCATCATGATTTCTTCTCTACCATGATCTCTCCTCCACCATGCTCTCTCCTCCACCATGATCTCTCCCTCACCATGATCTCTCCCTCACCATGATCTCTCCCCCACCATGATCTCTCCCTCACCATGATCTATCCCCCACGATGATCTCTTCTCTACCATGATCTCTCCTCCACCATGATCTCTCCCTCACAACATCTCTCCCCCACCATGATCTCTCGGTATTGAGTATTGTACAGTGAGTAATTATAAACCTAGAAATGCATTACAAGAACAAAAGTCATTGTTTTACTCCCACACATCTCTTCAGTATAACAGTCTTCACATGCTCCCATACAAAGTCAAAGTTGAAACTATATATACAAAAAAATTATGCAGATTCGTATTAAAAATTAGGTTTTCACACATTAATGACTTCATATCCTTTAATTTTTTTTTTAAACTGGGGTGGTCTCGTTCTCAAACCACTTTAAAGAACCAATCATCCAATCGTACCACTACCTAAATTTATAAAAATAAAAAATATATAAAATTAATAAATATTGAAGTGATAGCCGTGGTAACATTATGAGATGTTCTTATTACTACCATGCTATTGTACTATTCCAGATGATGCCAAATGTTACATAATACTTCCTTGAGATAAATGTACAGTATATATCAGGTGCCTAAAAGGGAGCTCAGGTTCTCAACTGGCTCAGCCATGTTAATATTGTTATTATTATCCACTCTGTATCTGTGTTTTTCTGGCTAAATAAACTGTTTCAATTCAATTTAATTCAATATTCTTGTACTCAATGCATCGCCATTATTCTCACCAGTGATAAATATATTATAGTTCCCCCCTGTGTATTGTTGTGCTTGTTAGTAAGTGCGTTGTAACCAATAACAGACTCATTGATGCATACACGATCGTTTTTCTAAGATTTCAGCCTCAATATCACAAGACTCAAGGTTCAACGTTTGATATTTCAAAGTTTAAGGCTCAAGGCTCAATATCTACAGGCTCATTGACTTAAGACTCAATGCTCAATATCTACAGGCTCATTGACTTAAGACTCGAGGCTCAATATCTACAGGCTCATTGACTTAAGACTCAAGGCTCAATATTTACAGGCTCATTGACTTAAGACTCGAGGCTCAATATCTACAGGCTCATTGACTTAAGACTCAAGGCTCAATATTTACAGGCTCATTGACTTGAGGTTCAAGGCTCAGTAACTACAGTAAATGGTCAATAAAGTTTCTAAAGGCCAAAGAGAGTTAAGACTCATCATTGCAAGGCTCACGAATCAGTGCCTCAAGAATGAAGGCTCAAAAATAATGGTTTATCAAGGACTCAAATCTCAAGGGACAACATTTCAAGATTCAAGGTTAAGAAACTCAGTACATAAACACCTCGATAGCGGAGTGAGTCGCGTCCTTTACTTCTTGTATGTAACTTAGAGATGAAAGTCCATATCTTACGAAACTACTCCCAGAATTCGAAGAACTTCCCAGAACGGCAGAAGAAGGAGAGCAAAGGCTGTGGAGGATCACCGATGGTCCACTGAGGCAACCCCTCTGGGATTTACTCCTTCAATCTCGGCTTCAGTACACACACACACACACAAATATATATATATATATATATATATATATATATATATATATATATATATATATATATATATATATATATATGCAAGTAAATCACTGTAGGTGCGCGTGATCCAGGTATATGCTGATAACCACAAGGAAAAAGAAAACACGAAGTTCCCAAGCGCTTTCGTGTAATTCACATCTTCAGGGGTGAGTACAGACTAAGGAGAAGTACAAAACAAGGGTATATATATATACAGAGGAGGGTGAGATCAAGTCCACAATGGTCAGGTATTAGGTAATGACCCTACTAATCTTCACAAAAGCACTGCAGCGGTAGGTAGTCAGGTCAGAGGGTAAGCTGACCCAACCTTCTCACCTGGTTACAAATCTTCTTAATTACGAAATTATCCAATTTGTACATACCATTACTCAAATTCATGTTGACGGATTCGGTATGTTTAATGAGACTAGATTCTATAATGTTCCTACTGTCAATTGAATTACAAGGTAATATTGAGGAGGCATTATCCCAGTCAATGCAATGCTTATTATCCCTCAAATGAACAAACAGAGCATTGGATTCCTGGCCTGTCCTAACACTATATTTATGTTGTTTAAGTCTAGTTACAAGATCTTTACCTGTCTGGCCTAAGTAAAACATATTACATTCCTTGCAAGGAACTTTATAAATGCAGCCACTTGTATTGTTGGGGGAGTTCTTGATTAACATTTGTTTAACAGTGCATGAGTTTTTAAATGCCACATTGACGTTCTAGGTTTTTAGTTGTAAAGGAATTTGAGAGAAATTTTTGTGAAATGGTAATACTAAGAGATTCTTATGGTCATGGGTGGGCTTGGGATCAGTTCTATAAAAAGATTTCTTAGTAATGTTCAGGCATTTGTCTATGAAAGATCTAGGGTATTTAAGGTTTGAGCCAATATTATAGTTACATTTTTATTCCTCATCAATGAATTCTGGGCTGCAAATTCTCAGAGCACGTAAAAACATTGTTGAAATTACGGACTGTTTGACTCTATTATGGTGGGCAGAATAATAATGAATGTATGAACACACATTAGTTGGTTTTCTATTAATACTGAACTTAAAGGTGTTACCTATTCTGTGGATCAGACAGTCTAGGAATGGCAATTTACAGTCTTGCTCTAATTCCACAGTGAACTTGATCGAGGGGGCTAAGTTATTAAGTTGTGGCAGGAAAGCTCTTAGGTCCTCATTACTTGGCCCGAGACATAATACATCATCTACATATCTAAACCAGACTGCTGAGGGTGGTAAAATATTACTTAATAGTTTCTTTTCAAAGAATTCCATATATAGGTTGCTTAATACAGCTGAGAGTGGATTACCCATTGCCATACCAAATTTTTGAGCATAATATTCTCCATTGAATTCAAATTTACAATCCTTATTACATAGTTTGATGAGTTCGATGAAGTCATCTTTCGAGACGGGCAATGAAAGAATATTATGCTGCCTTTCCTAGACTGTCTGATCCACAGAATAGGTAACACCTTTAAGTTCAGTGGCTGCGTTTATAAAGTTCCTTGCAAGGAATGTAATATGTTTTACTGAGGCCAGACAGGTAAAGATCTTGTAACTAGACTTAAAAACATAAATATAGTGTTAGGTCAGGCCCGGAATCCAATGCTCTTTTGTTCATTTGAGGGATAATAAGCATTGCATTGACTGGGATAATGCCTGCTCAATATTACCTTGTAATTCAATTGACAGCAGGAGCATTATAGAATCTAGTCTCATTAAACATACCGAATCCGTCAACATGAATTTGAGTAATGGTATGCACAAATTGGATAATTTCGTAATTAAGAAGATTTGTAACCAGGTGAGAAGGTTGGGTCAGCTTACCCTCTGACCTGACTACCTACCACTCCGGTGCTTTTGTGAAGATTAGTAGGGTCATTACCTATACCTGTTGACTGTGGACTTGATCTCACCCTCCTCTGTATATATAAATACCCTGTTTTGTACTTCTCCTTAGTCTGTACTCACCCCTGAAGATGTGAATTACACGAAAGCGCTTGGGAACTTCGTGTTTTATTTTTCCTTGTGGTTATCAGCATATACCTGGATCACGCGCACCTACAATGATTTACTTGCATATATATATCAATATATATATAAGAACATAAGAAAATAAGGAGTCTGCAATAGGCCGGTTGGCCTGTGCATGGCAGCTCCTGTCGAGAGTTACTACCACTCTCTATCATATATATACAGTATATAAAGGACATCAGTCTCATTATGTTGAGCACATTTGATTTTTCAGCCAATGAAACAACTATCACTATTATCACGATTTCCAAATAAAGAAACTATCTCCAATATAATTCCATAAACATTTTATTTTGTTCCCTCCAAACATTAGAGCATCTGTCAACATGACATACGAGTATTTCCAGCGATCTCAATATTTTTTTCATTCCCTTTCATCGTTTAATATATTTCCTCGAAGTCCTAAACGGTTGTATCACAAAAGTATGAAAACATGCATTTGATTAAATTTATTAAGACTTAAAAAAATTTCATGCCGAACGAAAATTTTCCTTCGGCTCAATACCTAAGTAAATCAAATATTTTGTTTTTCTTTCTCTTGTCTTGTGTTTCTGATTCCCGTTCAGTCTTCTCCTTCTTAGTTATAAAAACTATGAAGAAATAGTATATAAAATTAACAGATACAGACAAAAGAAAATACACGAGGAAAAGAAAGAAACAGAAGGAGAGAAAACGGTAGACAGATAAAAAAAAGACACATTGTAAAGCTAGAGATAAGAAATAAGGGAACACCTGGAAATAGAAAACGTTTTTTATCCCCTAATCAACTAGGACAAACACCTCCCCTTAACCTGCCCCGAGGACACATAAGAAGTACTGGGAGCATCCAATCTTCCTTTTAAGTTGTAACAAATCACACACACGTTCTAATTTCCCTTGAGAGAGCTTCGTCGTAAATTATTTTTACTGTTTTCTCTTTCAGTCATTATACGCTACCTTAGTAAATAACATACAGAAATATCTTACTGCACTGAGAAGGTAAAGCTCCAAGAGATTCCCAAAATAACTAAAAAATTAAATTAAATGAAACTAAAAAAAAAAGTTGTTAATGGGGAAGAGGAATTCAGAATGTAAGGAAAAATTCAAAGCATCTGGAGGACGTGACAACACAAAGAGGGAATTCAAAACATAAATAAGACGTCAGAAGACCAAGTGTATGAGAATACAAGAAGTAAAAAAAAAAAAAGAGAAGCTAGATCAAGTATGAAGTGTGAGGTGAGATAAGGTATAAAGCGTCAAGTGAGATAAAGTGAGAAGCGAGATAAAGTGAGAAGTGAAAAAGTGAGAAGTGAGATAAATTTTAAAGCATGAGTTGAGATAAAGTATAAAGTAGAGACTCATGAAGACCTGTGATTATTCTCTTCAGGAATACTGTCACAGGTCCCAGGTTCGTCCAAATTAAACTTTAAACACCCATTTGTTTCAGGATCATAATGAAAAATGTGTACTGTATATATGTCAAATATACCGAAGAATTCCTATTCACAACTTTTTTGTAACATTACCTAGCTCTATAAATTATGATATCTTACATAATAACTAAGAAACTAACATGACAACAACAACGATACATAATTGGCATGACATGACAAACATAACCT
>NW_024749657.1:11360062-11434404 GCF_018991925.1 Homarus americanus
ATCTGTGTCACCTACCATGTCTCTGTGTCACCTACAATGCCTCTAATGCCACCTACAATGCATCTATGTCACCTACCATGCCTCATGTCACCTACCATGCCTCTATGTCACCTACAATGCACATCTAATATCACCTATTCATCTGTGTCACCTACCATGCATCTGTGTCACCTACAATACCTCTGTGTCTACCATGCCTCTGTGTCACCTGCCATGCTCTGTGTCACCTACAATTGCGTCTGTGTCACCTACAATGCGTCTGTGTCACCTACCACCATGCCTTTGTATCACCTACCATACCTCTGTATACCTACTATGTCTCTGTGTCGCCTACCATGTGGCTGTGTCACCTACCATGCCTCTGTATCACCTACCATGCCTTTTTTGTCCTTCACCATGCCTCTGTATCACCGACTATGGATCTGTGTCACATAACATGCCTGTAATGCATGTACCATGCCCACTCTGTGTCACCTACCATACCTCTGTGTGTGGCTACCATGCCTCTGTATCGCTACTATGGATCTATGTCACATAACATGCCTCTGTGTCTTAACCATATGCCTCTGGCCAATGCACCTACCATACCTCTGTGACATATACCATACCTCTGTCACCCACCATACCTGTTTGGGGCCAGAAATTGAGTATGAATAGTGTGACGGGTTAGAGGAAAAACAAAGAATGTTAGTAATTTGATCGTGACGAAAGGAATGCGTGTAGGGTGTTTAAATATTTGCTTCAAATCATTAAGTAAGGAAAAAAGAGAGTGCCTCAGCTCCACCTGGGTCATCCCTTGTAGAGCCAAGTCACTCTCTGTGATATACATTGAAATCCCCAAGGTACAGAATATCGGTGTTGGGGTGTGTGATGTCCTACCTTGCTACCCACAACACCAAGGAAAGGTAAAGTTGGCAAGTGAAAATACAGAGTGAATAATCTAGGGGTTAAAATACGTGGATGAAGTAAGTAAGAAACACACACACAAGAATCACTGTTCTTGACAGACAAGTTAAGTTATGAAATGTATGAGAAGATTATCATGTATACTAAGTAATTTAATAACATTTATTTTAAGTATTGATTAAGTTAGTTAATTAGGTACATTAAATAACTCCAAAAAATCGCGAAATATTCAATTATCAAATCAAAAGTAACACAACTATGCATCTACCAAAAGACACCAGAATATTACCCAATTATTCTTACTTTCAACAGTAAAACACCTACTATATACAACAACACAAAAACTTGATAAAAATGGCGACTCAGGTAGCAAGTCTTGGTTGCGATGGCCAACCACAAGGAACCTGGGATTAACGCCGTAGTCCACTGCCATCATACCATCACAACACCATCTGCAGTAGTCCTTAATACAATTCGTCGTCCACACCCCGGCAGAAGAGGAAAACCATAGGCCGCAGAGAAGAGACTCCGCTTACCAGGCAGACACACTTGCCTCGAATACCTTGGTCTCATAGTCAGGTGGGAACTGGTCTCATAGTCGGATGGGAAACTGGTTCTGAAACAGTGCTCACTGGGGTCCAGTACCTTCATGAAACAGTTTCTTCTCCTGATGTCAAGTTGGAGCAGGTGATGGTTATGATGGTAAAGTGAGGAGAGGAGAGAGTCGTCACATCTCTCCCTGAAGTTGGATCTTCTTGGGAAGAATCGTCTACGAAATTGAAGATAATGTTCTGGATAATGCGTCAGCTAACAATTTATCCTTCCCTTTCATATACTGTGTTGTGTTGTCGTAAGCTTGCAGACTTAAGGCCTAACAGAGCAAATGCTGGCTTGAAGACTTGTTCCAATCCAAGAAAGTCAAGGGATTGTGGTGATGTGTAAATATGCAGGGGTCGAGTGCCTTGTAGGTAGCACTCAAACTTTTCAATGGTACTGTATGCCAGTTGGTGATTGTTGAGTTTTCAGAGTTATAGGCAACAGGATGCAGGACCTCTTTATCATCCTCCTGCAGTTCTACAGCCCCTGTGGCATGGTCACTGGCGTCGGTTTGAAGGATGGAGGGAAGATCAAAGTTAGGGCCGTCAGTACAGGATCACTTGCCAGGAACTGCTTCAGTTGTTCAAAGGAGTCATGGCAGACTTTCCCACTCATGAGACGGGTCAAAGGGGCGGCGACAGCAGCGACGGTAAAACGCCGCTATGCCAAGGAAACGCATGAGAGCCCTGGCCGACCGCGTCTCCTAGGTAGGTCACAGTAGCTCTCCAGAAGGTGGTCTAGGCCAGGTTGATAATCAGGTGCGCCTCCTCCAACCTCTTCAGGACGGTCGACAGCTGTATTAGGTGGTGAGACCAAGTCTCTGGATGGACTAGAATGTCATCCAGGTACACATGAACACCTTCAAGGTCTTGCAAGAGGTAATTCATAAGTCTTTCGAAGGTGGCTGGACTATACCTCATCCCAAAAGGCATAACTAGGTAATGGTAAAGGCCAAAAGGCGTTATGAATGCCGAGATTGACTGGGGTTTGTCAGAGAGTCTTACTTGATAGTAACCTTTAAGTAAGTCTAGTTATGAAATTAATTTAGATTGACCAACTGAATCAATTAAATCGGCAATTATTGGTATGGGATAGGAATCTAGAATTGTCACTGAGTTAACTCGGCGGTAGTCGGTGCATAGGCATAGAAGAGGTTAATAGATGGTACTCCACAGAAGAAAAATCGTATCTTAGGCCTCGAATGTTGGATAAATGAAGTGTGAAAAAAGGCGATCCTCCAGCAACCGCTGTGACGTCAGTTGAGGCCCCATTAATTTGATGATGATCAGGTCGGCCCTGGGGTCTGCAACCTTCCCGAGCAGTGGGACCTATTTGAGAAGGCCCCACTTTATTATTGATAGCTGATTTCATAGGAGAGAAAATGAATAGAAAGAATAAAGCAGATGATGAGTGAATATATTTATATATGTTGTGTTGTCAATAGTAAGAGAGACATTTGAGACCCTGCAATTGTGTGTAAATGAGGCAGAAAGACAGATCAGCAGGTCCTTCATCACCCAGAGCTGACCCACCTCAGCTATCATCCATCCCGGTATGAGGTAGCTAATGGTATCAAGCAGATGAAAAATAACAAAGCCTGATGGAATCCCAGCCGAGGTGTATAAAGCAGAAGATCCTCTGTTTACCAGCAGTCTCCACTATCTCCTGGAGAATATATGGTAAGGAGTAAATCCCCCAAGATCTTAAGGACGCTTCTATCATCAATATTTATAAGAACAAGAGAGACCGGTCAGACTGCAAATTACCGTGGTCTCTTGCTGTTGTACATAGCTGGCAAGATTAACGCTCGAGTGCTCCTTAACAGACTTGTTCCTTAGGCGGAAAACATCCTCCCAGAATCTCAATGTTTGCTTTAGACCATCCCGTGCCACCACTGACATGATCTTTGCTTCCCGCCAGATAAAGGAAAAGGGCAGATGACAGCATTGTGGACATGTACATGGCATTCATTGGCCTTACTGAGGCCTTTGAATCGGTCAACAGGGAAGCCCTCAGTCATTTTGGCTGCCCACCAAAGTTCATCGTCATTGTGAGGCAACTCCACGATGGTATGAACGGCAGTGTCCTGCACAATGGCACCCAGTCTGAGTTCTTCTCCATCCAAAGGTGGGGTAAAACAAGGATGTGTACTGGCACCAAATATTTTTTTCCATTTTCTTGGGGTGGACATCCATACCGGATGAAGGGACTTCTCAAAATAAGATGACTCGAGGCAGGAACAAAGGTATCGGCCGCTTCCATCACTGAACTTCAGTAAGCAGACTACCTCACCCTCGTCGCTAACACTGAACACGACCAGCAGGTGATCCTGAACACCTTTACAGATGCGTATGCACACTTCGACCTCGAAGTGAATGTACTGTGTCACCCAAAAGTTCGTTAACTCTCCCAGCCAGCTATTGCTACACTGCCTGCTTCAGATGTTTGAAACTGTCTCAGTACCAACCAGAACATGAAACCGATACGAATGAATCTGAAGGTTCGAAGTAACAGACTCAAATTCATACACCTGAAGCAGGGAGTGCAGCAATAGCTGGCTGGGAGAGTTAACGAACTTTTTGGTGAGACTGTACATTGACTCAGATTCTCTTTCAGCCTGCCCCTGGTTCAGTCACACCTCTACCATCCATTCAGGTTAATGTTACTACCCTATCTAATGTTACCCACTTTCAATATCTTGGCTCTCACCTGTTCACCAAAGCAGACCTGGATGAAAAATTCAACATTGGATCATATGTGTATCTCAAGCCTTTAGCAGACTCCGTACCCATGTCTTCAGCTGTAGGAAGCTGAAATTATCTGCAAAATGCTGGAATGTCGATCAGTGGTCCTCCCCACCCTGCTGTATGGCAGCGAGACATGGGTCAAATACAGGAGGCACCTTAAAGCACTTGAAAAGTTTCACCAACATAGTCTATCATTATCCATGAACAACTATGTTGGACTGGCCATGTTACCCACATGGACTACAGTAGACTGCCAAAGCAGCTACTTTACAGTCATGTAACGACTGTTAAATGTAACACTGGCGGGTAACGGAAAACGCATCATGAAAGTCTTAAGACAAACCTGAAAAGTGCTAAATCGACCTCCTCACCTGGGAGACGATCACTCCACGTTGTAACGCTTGGAGGAGCACCACAATAGGTGTCAATAGTTTCTAGTTAGCCCAACTGCATACCAAGGCAGACAAGCCCCAGCGCCGGAAGGAAGCTGCCGCCCCCCCCCCCCTTCCCCCGCATTAGATGTACCCCTCCACACATGCAACATCTGTGAACGCCCCCTTTCGGTTCCGAATCAGCCCCTCGAATCACATCAGAGCGGGTGGAAATGCTGCGCATCGCTCCCGACTCGAGTTCAAATTTGTTGTCATTCCGACTACCAACCTTGATTTTCATGTTGGGCTCGCTCTAGCTACTTTATCTTGTAGTTGGACATCAGAATTATTTTTTTATACACTACGCTTCTTCCAGATCATATCCTTTCGCCTAGAGTCCCTGCTGTTTGGCAAAGATGCAAACCCTGCATGCAGATCCACGAAGGGACTGCTGAATCAAGACAGTAAGGGTTGCAAAATTTTCTGTTAGGGATTCGGCAGTGTTTCATAACCTACCACTGTTAGGTGTTAGGGCTTGGCTAGTCCCCTGTTAGGGGATTGTCTGTTGACCCTCCCCCTAGACCTGTCTTTACTCAACCATTAAATGGACAGAAGGAGAGGCATGCATGGGGTTTAGTTGAGGTGGGCAGATTCGGTAGGATTTTGATGTATGTAACTGACCATGGCCAAAGTGAGAGCAAAGACCTCCGGAACCCCAGCTCAGGGGTCTCGGATAGAGCTATAAAGACTATTAAGCGACGTATGGGTGAGACAAAATAGACTCGTGAATCTGAGAGATGGTTACATCATCCTCACAGAGACAGATGAAGATGCTGATATGCTACTGAAGTCTAGTGCCATAGACAAAATTAAAACTAACGGATACTAGGTCATTGTCCCACGGGAATACGGCGCCAAGCCCACCCTTGTATGTAAGAAGTTGGACAAAGATGTGGTAGAAAATAAAGTAGAAGAAATAAGAGATGAAATAGAAAAGCAAAACAATCTCAAGAATGTGGATGTGTACCCTATGTATGCCCCTAATGTAATCAAGGTTCGCTTTGCAGACACAACAGAAGCTAAAAGATTGAAGGAGAAAGGGTTCTACGCATATGGCATTTCCGTCTCCTCACACCAAATATAATGCCAAAAGTATACACCCATCCAACAATGTATGAAGTGCTACAAATACAATGACCACATGACCAGGAACTGCCTTCTGAAAGGAGTCATATGCTCTGAGTGATCAACTGATCAACAATTCTACAAAAACTGCCGTAGCACCACCAAAAAGTGTCGTCTGCAAGGTTGACCATAGGACTTTATCTGCCACCTGCCTGGTCAGAAAACGTGTAATTCAAGAAACAAAGAAACTTACCGATATAACCAAGCAAAACGAAACCAGGGAACTTTCTAAGACCATCAAAAAAGACCACTCAGTCGACGGTCGTAGCTTACAGCCAGACCGTAGAAGACACTCTGAAAGAAATTCAAGCAGACTCACAAAAACGCAACAATGTCAGCGAGACCACGGAAGACCGGCAATCAGACATACGAATCATCAAAGATTCAATAAAGCAGGCAGTGGGCTCCATGAGGGATGCAGTGGCGGAGAGCATAGGGAGCATCTCTTCTCCACAGCTGTACGAATCCAAAGCCACCGCTATATACTCCTTACCTGCATGCCAATCACATGAACATGGTTCATCCAGGTTCTATGTCGAAACACCTCAATGAGACCCTGAACAGGAACAACATCGCACCTGTTGAAATAAGCGACGACGTCCCTTCAAAAGAAATCCTGAAGCTATTAACCCACTCAACGACTTCACGACTACCTCCACCCATGCCAAAAATGGACCATGTCCTCCCTGAGACTTAGGCTAAAGTTATCATATCCGTAGCCCCAACGTGGCCAGTCAGTCCCCCTGGGATCACAGCTCCTCCAGCGACACCGAAAATCTCTGTGACCCTAAGACATGTACTCCCAGCGACGACATCGACTATCGGGCTGCAACTACAGTCAATGGTTGCGACCAGATGATGGCGACTTACTCCACACCGGAACAAGACCCTCGAACTGCAGCGTCAGTAGACGACTTCGACACGCAGGCTTAGGACCTGAACATCTTCCTGTACACGGGTGACGGGAAGTTCGAGGCCCGTCATTAGCTAACAAGCAGATGTTCGAAGGTTCTTTTAAGAGGTTCTTCTGGAAATGACAGACGACGAGCAAACACTTCAAGGGACGCCCCAAGCTACAGTCTCCGAAATGGCAGTCTTTAGTAGGATTAAAAATGTCCAACATAATGTCCTCCACTGGTCCCTAAATAGAAGCAACGAACTGTCTAACTTACACTATAAATTAGACCCAAACATTCTTCTGTTAAACAGCACTGGCATAAAGGACGAAAGTAAGCTGAAATTTTTTTGGCTACACTGTATACCAGAAGAACATGACGGGTGAGCTGAACAATGGTGTCGCTGTGGCCATCAGGTCACGGCTGAGTCACAGAGTGTTGCCAGTCTTCGAGAATTCAGTTATAGGGGTGCATGTGGGGACTACCAAGGGACTTATCATATGCAAGATGTACCTACCTCCCAAACGTCCTTATTTACCCGGACAAGACCTCAACCAGCTGCTGCGCCACAGAGAACCAACATTCACCATTGAGGACTTAAATGCGCGCCACGCCATACGCGGACACGGTAGTGAGAACAACGTCAGTGTGGCGTTATTTGACGTCAGAAGGGGGAAAACTAGAATACCTCGTGCCAGATTTTCCGACACTGATCAGACGTGCCAGTGCCACAACACCCGACATAATTCTCTCTAACAACGATGACGTCTTGAACAGGCACGTTACCGACTGACCCATCGGTACCAGCAACCACCTGCCAGTCGTCGTGACGCTCTCATCCAATCTCATTATGATCCCCACCAACATCAGGTCAACCCTCAAACGGGCAGGCTGAGACTCCTTCAAGGAGTCTCTCAGTCTCTAGCAAGGGAGGAACCTAGAAGAGGCCAGCCCCAATGACATCGACGATGCAGTCGAACAATGGTACACTGCTGTGAAGACGGACCATTCCCCACCCTCACACTAGTCTAAGGCTGAGGCAGCTCAGTGTCCAGTACGATCACATGAGATAGCTAGCCAATATCTGCGGGTGGACGCAAGAGCTGAGAGACCGGTACCGAGAGCTACAGACGGACATCCAGCACGAGAGCAAAAGTCTACATGAACAAAAGTGGGTAGCCTTGGTGTGAGAGGCAGCCAACAATTACCGCGACTCCGCTGTCTTCTAGAAGGGGATCAAGCGACTGACAGGTTCCACCTCCAACACGGTCCCTTACCTACTCGACCAAACAACGAGAAAATATTCGAGAAGGAAAACCAAGAACAATTACATCGGCGATATTTAAGGAAGACATTTACAATTAATGAACAGGAGAATGAGGGCTTCGACAGGGAGTTTGAGGAGGATATTTTGGGTCAGTTGCAAGACCATCAGTACCTGCTCCATCCGCTTGCACGGAGTGACTTCACTAGACTGGTGGACGACAGTTACCTAATGGAGTGTATAGTTCCTGCAGATGTGTCAGCCGTCAAAAAAGGGTTTAAAAACACATCACCTGGGCAAAGCCACATTAACAAGAAGATCCTGGCTCAACTCCTCGACATCATGATAGAGAGGCTTGCTCATATGTGCTTTGTCTGCCTTGCCTCTGGATACTTCCCTAAGATTTTCAAAATCGCCGTTATCCACCTTATACCATAACCAGGGAACCTCCAAACAAAGTCGAAAATTTTCGACCGGTATCGCTACTTGAGGTACCTGCCAAAATTCTCGAAAAAAATAGTAAACAAACAGTTGTGGATGTATCTAGAGGACGAAGACGTGCATAATCGCCGCTAGTTCGGCTTCCGCCAGTACCGAGGCAAATCCACCGCAATAGCCCAGGCCTACGAGCAGATCGTCAAAGCCATAACTGGCCACCTGCAGTACAACGTAGTGCTGAGGGACGTCAACAAGGTGAGTGATAAAGTTTGGTACACAGCGTTGCAGTATAAGATCATTCAACTGGTGCTACCCGAAATCTGACGCGCCTGCTGTGCAACTTCATTACGGACCGCAGAGCCAAAATCAAGATGCAAGAACATTTTGGAGAAGAATTCTCACTCTCGAGCGGCGTGCCTCAGGGCTCTTGTCTCTCACCAATCCTTTACACGCGCTACACGGCTGACCTGCCACCCCTAATCGTCGGCAGCGGGTACGTCAAGTATGCCGACGATGTGACACAGATCGTCACCTGCACAGGAAGGACCACGGCAAGGATGGCGCGACTCACTGCTCGGGCAATAGTGGATATCTCGGAGTATGAAAATAAATGAAAAATTTAAATAATCAAAACGAAATTCGAGGTCATACCCATAGCCAAATTCAAGCCGGCGCCATTGATGATCGACGACGAAGAGATCGAGTACTCTAAGCAAAACAGATTGCTCGGCCTCGTCATCTATCGGACGAGCTTCACGTCCCACGTTCAGGACACACTAAATAAAGCCAAAGTCGCTGCCGCCAAATTAGGAATACAGACTTAGTATAATGACCCAAAAAATGCACTCATCGTCAAGTCCGTTCAAGCTTTAACTTTTGTGCCAGTCAGTGACGTTGCAGAAATCTTCAATGAATTTGTTACAGCACTAGATGATGAAACTGATGAACTTCTATCTGAGTTTCTTGGCTACTTTGAAGCGACATGGTGTTGTACAGCGTGGAAGACGACGAAGACCAGCATTCGAACTCAGGCTGTGGAACATATTGGAGAGAAACACAAGGCCTTTCATGGACAACAAACTCTCTTGAAGGATGGCACAGAGGGTTTGAGCAGAGAATGGCACTCACCCGCCCCACCGTTTGCCGTCTCGTTTCAAAACTAAGAAAAGAGCAGTCGGACTGGGAGTTGACAATTGAACAGATAGCAGTAGGAATGGTATTGAGGAAACTGAAGAAGTACCAGATATTAAACACAAGACTGAAGTCTGTCATTGAGAATGAGGAGTTTCCCAGAATCGACTTCTTGAGAGCAATTGCCCACAATCTTTAAGTATTTATGAACATTTAGTTTTATACACCATTTTTTATAAAGCAATTACATTACAATTAATATCTTTTATCCTTCAATAAATGTGCAAAAAAAATGTATATCATGCAAATGTATCACATTGCAACTATGTTATCTTTTTATCCTTTGTTTTATAAGGTGAATACATTACAAAGAACAAAAAAAATAAAATATCGTCCTCCTTTGTTTAACTCATTAAATTTATTTTCCAATCTTTTCCCCCCACAACTATCTGTCGTGACTTCTCTATCCTTCATGTCTGGCTGTGCCTTGAGCCCCAGCGTGCCTTCCATCCTTTTCCCACCTTAGCCTAAAAAAAAAAAATCACCAACGAAGGTGAGGTCTTTCATAACTTATATCATTGCATCATAGCTGAATGAACGTCAATTTCGATTCCGAGTGACAACAAAGTAGTAGTAGTAGTAGTAGTAGTAGAAGTAGCACCGACCACATAATAACTCAAAACGCAACAGGAAAGGTGGATACCAGCGAAGTAAACAAGATTCGACGGTCCATTACTACAGAGCGACAGCACGGCCAAAGTGATAAGTTGCAGCAACTGATGCTGCAAGTACCAGAGAATTTGAAAAAAAATTAGCTATAGCACAGGAGGTGGGCGCCTTGAACTGGTTAACTACGTTACCGATAAGGGCAATGGTTTCAGTCTCAATAAACAAGAATTTACAGATACCAATGCTCTAAGGTACAGTAGGCCAGTAGAAGGTTTGCCTTCCCAATGCATGTGTGGCTCTTCCTATGACGTCGATCACGCCATAATGTGCAAGAAAGGGGACTTCATATGCCTGAGGCATGACGAAGTAAGGGATCTCACAGCAAATACGTTTAAGGAAATCTGCCGTGATGTCAGGGTAGAACCGACCCTCCTTCCATTGGACCGTGAGATTTTCCAAAATAGAACTTAAAACACATCCAACGAAGCCCGTGTTGACGTCAGTGCTCGAGGATTCTGGACACGGGGACAACGAGCCTTCTTCGACATCAGGATTTTTGATTCCATGGCCGCATGTCACCTTAACTTAGCTCTCGACGCTGCACACAGGAGGAACGAGAACGACAAGATAAGGGCATACGGGGAGAGAATTAAGAACGTTAATCAAGGCAGTGTCACTCCTCTAGTGTTCACAACCTCTGGTGGGATGGGACCTAGTGCAAGATGTTTCTACGCCAGAATCGCGGAGGTGATATCCGAACAGAAGCAGCAGCCCAGAAGTTATGTTACAGCCTGGATGAGATGTCGACTGTCCTTCTCTCTCCTTAGGTCGGCTTTGCTTTGCCTCAGGGGAAAGAGAGCATCGGCCCCAAAGCCCACAACAGTTGCAGATATTGACTTTGAGGCAACAGTCACTGAATGCCGCATAGATCTGCAGCTTAACTAACTCAACACAGCTAGGATAGCTACTTATGTATTAGGATATTTAATATTAAGGTAATAAAGTGGTGGCAAAGGTATGGCTATTTGGGGAGGCTGGAGGCCATTTGAAAAATAAATCTAAAAAAAAAATATTAGTAGTAGTAGTAGTAGCAATAGCAGTAGGGCCAGCGCGGCGTGGGTGTGGTGGAGTGTCCTCCCTGATCTAAAGTGTTATTGAAGGGGACATATTCAGAGTGTAGGAGCGGAATTTCACAGTGTGTCGGTAAATAATGGATGTCACCCTAAGCATTGTCACCGAAGGTTCTTCTCATCCCTAGTGGCATTAATCGCAAATATTGCGTGTGTTCACCGGAGACCACCAAGCGAGTTGTATTGGGTGGGATGACTAGTGCAGGTACCAGGTGCCAGTACCAGTGTCTATAGGCCTACGTTGGCGGGGGTGGCACCGAGACTCTCGCCCCTATGGGGCCAAGTGTTCTACGCTTGTGGTCGCATTCCCCAAGTAACGGACATTTCATTTACTATCGGCCGACCAAGCGAGTATATATAAATATTATTACATCAGTACGACTATAAAAATAGTGGTTATTTCTGCCAAGGATATATAAACAAGTGTTAGGTGTGACAATTCTTGCTCCCAGAGTATCATTCTGATGAGTGGATTGTCGACCACAGGGGGGTGGCCTACACACCCACGCGCGCACGTATGCCTCTACTACCCGGACACAGCAGCCCAGCCTGTCACCTCTCCGCCCTTGCCTCATAGGAACTAGTGTTTTCTCCTATATGGGACCAAAGCAGATGTCGGAGGCGGACGTAACTGTCGCCCAAGGTGCGGAACACTCTGCTTAACAGTCATTGTTGCGTCTGTGCTTAGCCAGTACCAAAATTGCACTAGCTGTGATTGTGAGAGAAACAACCGACCATGTGTGGATTGCAGAAAGGGAAACAATTGTCAGAACCCATGTCGCAGGGAGCTGACACAGGAGGCCACAGTGGATATTGCCGGGACCCAACCGCCCGATGATATCCTAAATGAGAGCAGTGAGTCTACTTAACCTGAAAATGTAGTACTAATAAACGCTGCTCCAACAGTAGCAGATGTCCACGAGGTGAATGAGAGACAGCCACCACATTGGAATGGCATGTCGATGGAAAATGCGGACATATGGGTTAAAGAAACTTACTCAGAAATTGTCAGGTGGTCGCCAGCTAACCTGTTTGAACCACCCAAGTGTGCGGCCACCAAAGAAATGATTCGGGAGGTGATTCACCTCATAACCGAGTACACTCAGGACTGCTTCCTTGCCCCTTTAGCTCTTCAAATACTGGCAATAATACCACATCTATTCTGTCAGAGGACACACACAAAGACTAAGCACAAAGAAAATACGGCAGCAATGAAGAGAATATTGACAATGTGGCAGAATGGGGCCCTTGATGATCTCCTATGTGAAGCTGGAACACTGCAGGAGAGACTAAAATTTATAGGAGACAGAAAGCAAAATACCGATGACGTTGCAAAAAAGTTTGGAAACAAAATGCGCGTGGAAAAAGTATCTTTGACGGTAAGATCTCTCACAGAGGAATCCTCTGGTGGGGTTCTGCCAATAAACAGAGAGACATTAAAACAACTGAAAGAAAAACATCCCCCTGCAAGTGAAGACGAAGGCATAAGGTTCCAGGGTGACTATATCCCACCAAACGCTGTCCTGTTCGAGAAAATAACTGGAGGGATGGTGTGGAAAAAGGCACTGAAGACTCGAGGAGGTGCCGGCACTTCAGGTCTGGATGCAAACGGTTGGAAATTCTTCCTCAACACTAACAAGTTTGGCCCCGTAGCAAGTGATCTCTGCACTGCAATTGCCGTCCTTGCAAGAAAGCTGGCATCCTAGTGCTGCCAACACCTCCATGCTCTGACGGCCTGCCACCTCATTCCCCTGGATAAGAATCCAAGATGTAAGCCTATACTGTAGGGGTGGGGGAAGTGCTGAGGCGGAACATCGGAAAATGCATAATGGAGGTGGTAAAGGATGATGTCAGGGCAGCAGCAGGGAACCTGCAAGTTTGTGCCGGCCAACAAGCTGGAGGGGAAGCTGCCATTCACGCCAAGAGAACGATATTTGAGCAGCGTGATTGTGAGGCCGTTCTCCTGGTGGACGCTTCAAACGCATTCAACATACTTAACCGCAAGGCCGCACTGCACAACATCAAGATCAAGCGTCCAAGCTTTGCAATGTATGTTGAAAACTCCTATAGGAATCCATCAGACCTCTATATAGTAAACAACAAGGCTCTAAGAGGTGATACCATCATACAGTCAACCGAGGGAACAACGCAGGGGGACCCTGATGCAATGGTAATGTACGTAATAGGCCTATCCGTGCTCCAAAACACATTAAAATTTGAAACAACTTACAGGAGCAGGAAAAGTGGAGGACATCAAAAAATGGTGGGACCTGGTAACATCACTTGGTCCACAAATAGGGTACCATCCAAACGCCAGCAAGTCCTTCCTCATTGTGAAGCCAGAACATTATGAACGGGCAATGGAGGAGTTCGGTGGAAGTGAGGTCAAACTAACAAAGGATGGCCAAAGACACCCAGGCTCACTGATTGGCACGACAGGCTTCAAGACCGAGTAAGTATCGAGAAAGGTGAATAAGTGGGTTAGGGAAATCCAAGCTCTGTCTGATGTTGCTAAAACAGAGCCAAATGCGGGTTTTACAGCAATTACCCATGGAGTCAAGCATCGCTGGAATTACCTGATGCGCATTATCCCTGATGTCGGACCCCTCCTCCGCCCTCTGGAAGAAGCCATCAATGTCACTTTTATACCAACACTAGTAAAAAAACCTACTTAACCCCACAGAAAGGTCACTCCTTGCACTACCTCCGAGACTAGGAGGAATGGGATTGACTAATCCAGTGGAGCTTGTCCGTACAGAACATCAGAACTCTGTCAAGCTCACGGCAGCTCTCATTGAGCATATAATAGATCAGAATGCAGCAAGTCAGGTGGATACCAACGAACTAAACAAGATTCGACGGTCCATTGTGACAGAGCGGCAGCACACCCAAAGTGATAAACTGCAACAACTGTTGCAACTATTGCCAGAGAACGAGAAAAGAAAAGTAGCTACAGCACAGGAGGTCGGCGCCTGAAACTGGTTAACAACATTACCAATAAGGGCAAAAGGCTTCATCCTTAATAAACTAGAATTCACAGATGCTATTACTCTAAGGTATGGTAGGCCAGTAGAAGGTTTGCCCTCCCAATGCGTGTGCGGCTTATCTTATGACATCGATCACGCCATGGTGTGCAGGAAAGGGGGCTTCGTATGCATGAGGCATGACGAAGTAAGGGATCTAAAAGCAAATCTACTGAGGGAAATCTGCCACAACGTCATGGTGGAACCGCCTCTCCTTCCATTGGACGGTGAGAACATCCGTCACAGGACTTTAAACACATCCAACGAAGCCTTTGTGGACGTCCGTGGTCGAGGATTCTGGACGAGGGAACAGCAAGTCTTTTTTGACATAAGGATTTTTTATCCCATGGCTGCATGTCACCACAACCTAGCTCTCGATGCTGCACACAGGAGGAACGAGAACGACAAGATTAGGGCATATGGGGAGATAATTCAGGACTCTGATCAAGGCAGCTTCACTCCTCTGGTGTTCACAACCTCTGGCGGGATTGGACCAAGTGCAAGATGTTTCTATGCCAGACTCGCGTAGGTGTTATCTGAACGAAAGCAGCAGCACAGAAGTTATGTTATAGCCTCGTTGAGATGTGGACTGTCCTTCTCTCTGCTTAGGTCTGCAATGCTTTGCCTCAGGGGAACGAGAGCATCGGCCCCAAAGCCGACAACAGTCTCAGATATCGACTTTGAGGCAACTGCCACTGAATGCCGCATAGATCTGAGGCTCAACTAACTGAACACAGCCAGGGAAGCTACTTATGTATTAGGATAATTAATTTTAAGGTAATAAAATGGCGGCAAAGGTATGGCTATTAGGGGAGGCTAGAGGCCAAATTAAAAAAAAAAGTAGTTGTAGCAGTTGTTGTAGTAGTAGCAGTAGTACACCTTTTCACATATCCGTTGAGACATTGTTACATAACTATTTGACAAATTTCATAACCGAATGACAGAACACATATCAAATGACAATCTAAAATAACTGTTAGTTCATGCTAACGGAAGTGATTGACATAAGTTATGAAGTTGACAGACGTGAACAATAAACCGACAGTCTACATATAGTTTGAGAATGTAACAATTGGAGAATGACATACCACCAACAGTTATTTTAGATTGTCATTCGATATGTGTTCTGTCATTCGATTATGAAATTTGTCAAATAGTTATGTAACAATGTCTCAACTGATATGTGAAAAGGTGTACTAGCAGAAAGATCACTTCTTGCACTACCACCGAGACTGGGAGGAATGGGACTTACCAATCCAAAGGAGATTGCTGCCACCGAACATCAAAACTCAGTTAAGCTCAGGGCAGCCCTCACGGACCACATTATAGCTCAGAACGCAACAGGGAAGGTGGATACCAGTGAAGTAAACAAGATTAGAAGGTCGATTACGACAGAACGACAGCATGGCCAAAGTGATAAGCTGCAGCAACTGTTGCTGCAGGTACCAGATAATTTGAAAACAAAATGTAACTATAGCATAGGAGGTGGGCACCTCGAACTGGTTAACTACGTTACATAAGAACATAAAAACATAAGAAAATAAGGAGTCTGCAATAGGCTGGCTGGCCTCTGCATGGCAGCTCCTGTCGAGAGTTACTACCACTCTCTATCATCCATGAATCTATCTAGCCTCATTTTGAAACTTTCCAGAGTTCCTGCACTTACTACAAAGTTGCTAAGCTAGTTCCACTCGTCCTCCACCCTATTTGTGAACCAGTTTCTTCCTATCTCCCTCCTAAACCTAAACTTATCCAACTTGAATCCGTTGCTCCGAGTCCTATCCTGCTCGGATATTATAAGAACTTTATCTATATCCCTTTTATTGATTCCTTTCACCCACTTAAATACTTCTATCATATCTCCCCGCACTCTTCGTCTTTCTAGGGAATGCAAGTTAAGTTTCTTTAACCTATCCTGATATGGAAGGTTTCTAAGTCCCGGAATCATTTTGTCATTCTTCGCTGCACCGACTCTAGTGAATTTATATCCATTCTATAATAGGGTGGCTTCATATGCATGAGGCATGAGGCATGGCGAAGTTTGGGATCTCACAGCAAATATGTTGAAGGAAATCTGCCGTGAGGTCATGGTAGAACCGACCCTTCTTCCATTGGATGGTGAGATCGTCTAACATAGGACTTCAAACACATCCAACGAAGCCCGTGTTGACGTCAGTGTGCGAGGATTCTGGACGTGGAGACAGCGAGCCTTCTTCTACATCAGGATTTTTTATTCCATGGCCGCATGTCACCATAACTTAACTCTCGGTGCTGCACACAGGAGGAACGAGAACGACAAGATAAGAGCATACGAGGAGAGAATTTAGAACGTAGATCAAGGCAGCTTCACTCCTCTAGTGTTCACATCCTCTTATGGGATAGGACCAAGTGCAAGACGTTTCTACGCCATACTTGCGGAGGTGATCTCCGAACAGAAGCAGCAGCCCAGAAGTTATGTTACTGCCTGGATGAGATGTCGACTGTCTTTCTCTCTCCTTCGGTCGACTTTGCTTTGCCTTAGGGGAATGAGAGCATCTGCCCCAAAGCCGACAACAGCAGCAGATATTGACTATGGGGCTACTACAGTCACTGAATGGCGCATAGATCTGCGGCTCAACTAATTCAACACAGCTAAGACAGCTACTGATGTATTAGGATACTTAATATTAAGGTAATAAAATGGTGGCGAAGGTGTGGCTATTGGCGGAGGCTGGAGGCCACTTTAAAAAAAAAAATAAATAAATAAATAATAATAATAATAATAATAAAATAATAATAGTAATAATAACAACAATAATAATAATAATAATAATAATAATAATAATAATAATAATAATAATAATAATAATAATAATAATAATAATAATAATAATAATAATAATAATAATAATAATAATTACGGTTTATTGAAAGAGCATGGCACCCAAAAGACTTTAAATATACAGTTACATAATTGGGTTATGAATCACTTGATTGACAAATACTATACAATTAACGGAAGTGATACAAATATGATATATACTACAGGGAATTTCAACATTGTAACAGCGCAAAAATAAGTTTGGCTGGGAATAAACACATTGGTTGGGACTTGGCTGTTCTACAGCTATCAGTACGTGCTCGTATGGGCTGGATACGTTTGTGCTGTCGAACAGTTATTCGCGGTTGAGTAGTCTTGGGTGGAAGTAGGAACCAGTGTCGAGGATGGTGCAGAAGCTTTTCCCCAAATTTGCACATGAGGTCATGTTGATGATCAGAGGGAGTCGAAAGAGTCAGTGTGTTGATCGCTTCCTGCTAGGTGGAGTAGTGGAGTAGAAGGGGTAGACAGTAATCTTGCAGGCCCTCTTCTGCATTTTTTCTGGGTGTCTCCGTTGTGTGGCAATTATTGTCGAAGATCAGACAGGGGAGGCATAGGTGAGCTTGGGAAGTTTGAATATTGAGTAAGCACTGAGGAGCTCGGGTGCGGGAACTCCAAGGAACTTGATTTGGCGGAAGAGGTGGAGACGAATACTAGAGGATTTGACAATTTAGTTTGTTATCTACACTCTACTGTACAGTATGGTGACGCCGAGAAGCTTGGTGGAATCTACATCCTGAAGTGTGTGTGTGTGTGTGTGTGTGATTACTTGAGAGTAGGTGCCCTATGTTTGTATCATGGAATTTAAATATTTTTTTCGTGTTTTGTGTGGGACAGAATTGAGACTCTCAATTCAAAACAGTCAAAATATTACTGAAAATTCTATAGTGAGCCACTAGATCGATTTAGAGTACTTAATCCAGATTACGAATAATATATTTATATATTTTGAAGCTTAACAAGATTACAAATACTACATGTGAATTCACCCAACTTGAATCTGATTTGCAATAATCTTTACAAATTGACTGTTACAAATTTAGCATTTTACAGAATTGTTTTGTCATATATATATATATATATATATATATATATATATATATATATATACATACAATCAACACCTTAATCCGCCAGGATTCGAACCCACGGCCCATAAGCCTATGACTGTGACCGTGGAACGCTAACCGCTGTACCACCAGGATACAAAAGCAGTCCTAGACTTTGTTATATTTCACACAAAGCCTGTTCAACGAGCTTATGGCGCCGTGTTTCGAAGCCGGATTTGGTAAAACGTTACTCTGACCACCTACGTGATACGGGTGGTCCCCATTAGAGGTTCACGGCGCCATAAGCTCGTTGTGTGAAATATAACAAAGTCTAGGACTGCTTTTGTATCCTGGTGGTACAGCGGTTAGTGTTCCCCGGTCACAGTCATATCCGCGTGTGGGCTAATGAAATATATATATATATATATATATATATATATATATATATATATATATATATATATATATATATATATATATATATATATATATATATAGAGAGAGAGAGAGTAACAACACAGATTTCCCTCCCTCGCTCCGCTGACGGTTGGCGCTTACCACACGTGTTAATGACTTCATGTGGTGTCTCACGTGACTACGGTGGTTATACTGGGCTGGTGGGAACAGGAATTTAACAAGAATTTAACAGTGAGTTGGTGAATATTGGGTGTAACTCCTATTAGTGTTACTCAAGGCTCACTTCAAACAACTCAGCCCATTCACACAAGTCCCTGTTACCCAGACACCGCTGGCCTACATATCACCTCTCTGCCCCAGTGTATAAGACCTGGATTCCATTTAAATCTAACCATGGCAGGAGTCGACGCTGGGTGGCGCTCTGCTGATGTTCCTGACGAAAGGAAACGAAGGAGATGAGGAGGACAGTCATGGAGACACTGAAGCTGGCTTTCAGAAGTTTAAGACTTGTCAGCAGAAATGCTCAATGAGGACCCAGGGAAGGAAGCAGAGTAGAGCCAATAGGTGCATCCCTCCCGTCGCTCCCCGGGTTAACGACATGTGCCTTGCCTTCCCTGTGAACACAACCAATTTGATGAAGATTAAGTGGTTGAGGGCACTGAATGAGGAATATTACAAGACTACCCTGAATGTTGTCATGCCAGGTAGCGCCCCTCGTTTCGTCTATGTAGGCTGAGAGGAGATGGATGCTATCCAATGCTTCATTAAGGGAAAGGTCGGCTCACTACATCTCATTGCGGGAGATGAACCTGTCCGCTCCCCCAAGAATGATGGAATACCTTATCACCCACTTACCCAGTGGCGCTCTGTTACTTCCGGGCGTCCACAGAGCAAGAAGACTTTATAATGATGGTACACAACTTAGTAGGATCATCATTGTTTGGAAAAGGAAGGAACCTCCTCCTGAAGAATACTACTTCTTCGGCAAGTATGGTACCCCTAGTAACATCAGTCGGTGGACTCTCCCCCTGTGGTGTGCTACAACTGCTTCGGGGTCAATCATGTGGCGAAATACTGTCACAAGACAGCCACCTGTGGCATCTGCACATGAATGCATAACACGAATAGCTGCCTCTCGGGAGGGGAGAGATCAGGCAACCCCCCCCCCCTCTCCCCACCTGGGAGGCAGTGTCCCAGGTGCAGGGAGGAGGGTGCGGCGGCCTGGCACCCCGGTTGTTCTGGAAGGCAGCCACCACCAACAACAGGGGCCACACTCAGTGACGTCAACACTGCCGGGTCGCCTCCATAGCCTGAAATCAACAACCACACCTCCCCACCCAGGAGGCAGTGTCCCAGGTGTAGGGAGGAGGGTGCGACGGCCTCGCACCGCGGTTCTCCTGGGAGGCCGCCCCCACCTACAATAGCGGTCCCACTCAGTGATGCCAATGCGGCCGGATCGCCTCCACCACCTGAAGTCAACAGCCACAGTGACTCTCCTTTGTTAGCCAATGCAGGTCAGGTTGAAGCCTGCCAAGTAAGTGTACCAGTGAACAATGGCAGTAATAGTACCGGTGGAACTTCTGAAGGAGCTGGTGCCTCCGCTCATAATGAGGCGAACTTGAGGGTGAGTAGCCAGAGCGAGACCAATAGTGATGGAAACATGAATGGGGAAAATGAGCCCCAGACTGACAGAGTGGTCTCTTTAATAACCCCAAGTCTGAAAACTGTCCATAACCCTGAACTTCCAATATTTTCGGAGGAGGAACTCGCGGAACTAATGAAGGAACCTGTGTATAAAAATCCTACTGGAATAAGGGCTGTGAGACGCATTTTCAAGAACTCCTGGGGTGATGAATTTGATACGGTTAACTTATTGGTCAGGTAGATCTATGAAGCCAACGCACGACTTTCTATACTCAGTTCGAGGTGGAACGAGTAACATGAACGCTTAGGTCCATTTTATGTAACATCCGGAGAGTTAACCGCAAATTTAATGACCTACAATGGTTTGTTAAAGTTTTTAACATTGATGTAATTGGTTCACAAGAACCTTACACGTCCAGCACCCAGAAGAAAGCTGCACCAAGGATATCTGGGATTACAGCATATAATAGTGGCGTGTAAAGAATGGTGTAGTCTGTAAATGGATCAAAACTCACAATGATGAAAGTATTTAATCTCAACAATTGACAGTAAAGACAGCAAACAGTAAATTTTCGCTGTATAACATCTAAGTTCGGTGTAAAGAGCTGCGAGCAGACATGTTACCAAAGCAATCAGGTAACAATGCTATGCTGTGTATGGGTGACTTTAACTCTCGTCACACTGTCCTCGGTGATGTCCAGTGGAACTCTAATGGCAGGGTGTTCGTGGTCACCCAACAGAATGTCGAGAGAGAGGAACGTCAGAGAGAGAGAGAGAGGCACGTCAGAAAGAGGGAGAGATGGAGGCACTTCAGAAAGGGAGAGAGTTGGAGGAACGTCAGAGAGAAAGAGAGTTCGAATTAGCTAAGTTGCAGGCAGAAAAGGGCCTAGAACTAGCTAGGATTAATGCTTCAAGTAGACCAGAATCCTCTGGCCATATACAAGACAATGTGGTAAAACCCAGCTTGCCTGTGTAATGTGAAGGAGAAGACATCGCCTCCTTCCTTGTTAGGTTTGGACGGGTAGCTGAGCTACTTGGTGTAGACCCAGATAGCTGCGCTGTAAGGTTGGGTAGCCTACTGAGTGGTAAGCCGCTAGAAATTTACACGTCCCTGTCTGCCGACATCACCCGAGATTACTTCTTGTTGAAGCAAGCTCTCTTGCGAGGATTTAACAAGACTTCTGACGGTTATCGTGTTGATTTCCGCAGAACGAAGATTAGAGCGGGAGAAACGTACCAGCGGTTTTCGATTCACCTGGGTCGGTTGTTTCAACAATGGCTGGAGACATCAGGGGTTGAAGAAACCTTTGAGTCTCTCTCTTACTTCATGATATTAGATCAGTTTTTGTCTTCTCTACCTCCAGATTTGAGAATTTTCATCAAAGAACACCAGCCAGCAACGCTTGGAGAAGCTGTGCATCTTGCCGACAACTGGGCGTCTGCTCGCAACGCCTACCCCAAGTCTTCCCCTCCTGTAGTGAAGATTGCGAAGCCTCCGTCCTCCGAGGAACCACCCCCCAGGAGTACACAGGAGTAGTTCACCAGCCGTGCGGTGTCACAGCTGCAGAGAAGGGCACATTCGTTCTCGCTGTCCCAGGAGTCCCCTCGCCTTCAAGACTGCTGACACTCATCAGCCCAGCAACAAGGTCGGCTTCTGCTTGGAAGACAGGAGCTGCCACCGTTATTGTGTCAGTGGAACAATAAATGGGTCTAGGGCATGTACTTTCATCAGGGACACTGGATGCTCGTGCATTATTGTCTCTGAGGAAGCCCTGCCGGACGCTGACATCTCCAGGTGCCCGAAGGTTAGTGTCGGCGATTATTTAGGTCGTGTTGACCAGTTCCCTGTTGTTAGGTGCTACCTGCGTTGCCCCTATTTCACTGGTTGGTCTAATGTGGTAAGAGCTCCCATTAAATTTGCTAGTGTCCTCATTGGTAATGTTCCCGGTGTTCGTGACCCTAACGACCCGGAAACGTTAAAACTCTCCTCGCCACGAGCACCAGTCTCCTCTCCACCAGCACCAGTCCCCACGCCACCTGCCGAGGTCGCCTCGCCACCCTCTCACGGCGCCACGCCTGCAGCCAAGGTCCAAGCTGTAGGGACACGGACGGCGAAGGTGAAACGACCGCATCCCCTGATTCTGCCGAATTTGTTGCTGTAGGTTATGTATCTAAGCTACTGTGCCGAATAGCAACCCTGTACATAAGCTACTGTGCCAAGTAGCATTTATGTATATAATCACGTGGCAACACTGCACGTGTTATGTGGCAACATTGCCCCGAGGCTGCCATATGGCAAGGCAGCCTCAGTCTGACTGTGTGAGCCGTGCATGGCACACGCTGGTCACCACTTGTATTTCTCTCATCCACAATAAACGGACTCAGTGTTACACAGTGTTTCCCTAGCCATCACTGCATTCTTCAGGGCACACTAGTAACTTTCATGGTGCAGTGTCTAGGATCTGTGGACTTACAAAGTGTGTGAACAATGCCGACAGTTACGTCTGCCGGTGATGCGTTGTGTTGTGTTGCGCTGTGTTTCGCCGCGATGTGCAGTGCTGCGCCGTCACAGTGCGTTTTAGTGACGGTGTCAGTGTTAGTGTCAGTGTATTAGTGCGTGTCTAGAGCTGAGTTGAGCATTGGCCTGTTTTTTTGTGGTACCCACGGAGCACGCAGGCGTACACCCTTCTCGTGCGACATCCGGTGGGACACTGGTCTTGCCTCCGCCGACCGCCGGCCACCACGCTCCGCTCTCTGAGAGACACACACACACACACACACACACACACACACACACGCACGCACTCACTCACGGACAGAACAGTGGACTATATGCGTTATTCCTGCGCTGTTTATGTCACATATATGTGCTTCGAGCTGTTGAGGCGCCACTTTATATATTAAACAGTGCAGTCCACGCACACACAAAGATGGGAGGTAAGAAGGGACGTCAAGATGGGAGACACGACTCCCCACCACCTTCCCCTCCACCGGGCGCAGACTCTCATCCTCCACCTCCAGTGACGGACATCGCCACAATTCTGAAGTGGATGGACGACCGGGACGAGAGACGCAGAGAGATGGAACTTCAGAGGGAGGAGACACGAAGAGAGGAGGAAAAGTTGCGTTTTGAGGCGCTATTGGCGACCCTGGCGCTAACCCACCCTCCCTCACTTGCAGGTAGCGCGCTTCAAGGCGCCAGTACACTCCCTCCTCCACCACACCAGCGTCCTCCAGGTACTCTTGCTACCCCAACAGCTCCCAAGGCATCTGTTCAACCCCCACCCGCCCTCTCACCAGACGTCACGTTTCAGCTTTTTCGTGAGTGGAGGCGGCGTTGGACAGATTACTCCACGATGGTGGACCTTGACAGCATGCCTCCAAACAAACAGCTCATCCAACTGCGGATGTGTTTGTCGCTGGAGACCCAGAGAATTTTGGAGCACACGTTGCGAGTGCCTCCCGATTCTACCTCTTCAGTGACGGATGTGCTCGACCTTTTACAGGAGCACGTTAAGGGTCGGAACAACGAGGCTTTGCGTCGCCGTGCCTTTACCAGCTGCAAGCAGGCGGAGAACGAATCCTTTGACGACTTTTTTGTACGCTTGAAGAGTTTGTCGGAGGAGATCGACGTCTGCAAGGCGCACAGCCGGGAATGTGAGGAAGCCTGGATCAAGCACGGGATCTTGACAGGTGTCAGGCACGAAGAGTTGATGCAGCGACTCATCCCCCTGGACGCTTGCTCCACACTCCAGGTGGTAGTGACTGAATGTCGGTCATACGAGGCCACCAAGTCCGCCACCTCTGCCTTACGGGCCCCACCTGCTGTGAGAGCTATCTCACAATACAAGAAGGATAAGAAGGCGGCCAACAACGCGAAGGCTCCACACATTCTTCCACGCCTCCGCCTAGTGCTTCCTGTGGCAGCTGTGGAAAGCAGCACAGCCCCAAGACTTGCCCGGCCGCCGACGTACTGTGTCGTGGATGTGACCGTAAGGGCCACTGGTCTAACACAGACAGGTGCCCTGCACGAGGCCGCAAGTGTCAGGCCTGTGGTCGCTATGGACACTACGACAAGTGCTGCCGCCAACCCAAGCCCAAAAGCCCGAGACGAGGAGGAAAGCAGTGCACTTCCCTCAGGGTGGTTCGCACGCAGCCCCCTCCAGATGGCCCACGCAGCCCCAAGCAGCAGCGGAGTCACATCAGGAGGGTGTAATCGATCACACGCCCCAGGGCTACCCCTGCCCAGATCCTGTATGGTCACCCTCTCCGCTCTTGCGTTCCTACACACGCCAAGGCCTTTGCGAAGGATTGGCAGACCAAAGCCGAGAGCTGCTACCGCCGCACCACTACACGTGCCCAGGACGCCAAGGCTCGGTATGACGACCGTGCCCGCCCTCTTCAGCCGCTGGAGATTGGTGCCCTTGTCCGCGTCCAGGACCCGACGACGACACGTCGGCACAAGGTTGGCATTGTGATGGGCGTCGGCCGGTCGCGGGACTACAAGGTCAGGATGCCGAGTGGCCGTGTCTGGTGCAGGAACCGCCGCTTCCTCCGGCCAGTCCCACCCTCTGCTGCTGGCCCCCTGACCGAAGACGAGTCACCTACACCTCACGAGGATCCGCCCCACAGTGCACCTCGACGCTCGGAGCGACTTAGAACTAAGAAGTCCGCTCAAGACAAAGACTATGAGCGTGAGGGGGGAGGGAGATGTAGGTTATGTATCTAAGCTACTGTGCCGAGTAGCAACCCTGTACATAAGCTACTGTGCCGAGTAGCATTTATATATATAATCACGTGGCAACACTGCACGTGTTATGTGGCAACATTGCCCCGAGGCTGCCATATGGCAAGGCAGCCTCAGTCTGACTGTGTGAGCCGTGCATGGCACACGCTGGTCACCACTTGTATTTCTCTCATCCACAATAAACGGACTCAGTGTTACACAGTGTTTCCCTAGCCATCACTGCATTCTTCAGGGCACACTAGTAACCTTCAGTTGCCACTGACTGTGACTCCCAAGGAGTTCGCCAAGCTTCAAGACTCGTGTGCCACTCTGAAGCGGGTAAGGGAGAAGGTGACTTCCGGGGAGGAGGATCAGGTGAGAGATGGGTCGGCTTATAAGTTTGTTTCTATTAATGGTGTGTTACACAGGTCTTGTGTTTCATCCAAGCGACCAGCCAAAGTAGGTCGGGTTTTACTTGTTGTCCCTGCTGTTTGTCGTAGTAACATTCTCTCTGTAGCTCACAAGAGCCCTCTAGTAAGTCACTGTTCTCGTAGGAAAACTTATAGGAAGATTGCTGATTAGTTTTACTGGCAAGGTATGGGAGCGGATATTAGAGCTTTTTGTAGGAGTTGTGATCAGTGCCCACGTATGTCCGCCAAGGGTAGAGTCCGTCCTGTTCCACTTGAACCCTTACCCGTCGTTGCAGAACCATCTTCTCGGGTAGCCATAGATTTTGTTGGACCGTTCTCATCCCCTTTCTCTAAGAAGCCTAAATTACATCCAGCTAATTTATTAAAGCAATATAATTGCAGGACCCACATTGCTCGTGTCCTTGACGACGTCCCCAAGCTGGAGTTAGTCGAGGCACTACTCTGCAAGAGTTCCTGTGAAGTTCGGACGCCAGAGTCTGGTGATCTCGGTTGCCAGTTGCTGCCAACACCTGACGAGATAGAAGAATCCTCTACGACTGGAAATAGGCCCAAACTTAAACTTGGACTGAAGTGGACTCCACGTGCAGTTCCTTGATAAGGCCTTACGTTTTGGACATCAAGTTACCACTTATTCTTTTCTATGACCCTTCTTTATTGTGCAATGTGTATTTAAGCATTTGTTGTAAGATGATTGTGCTTTGTGTTCTTATCTTAAGTTTTAATCTACCTTACAGTAGATTTTTGTTGGGGGAGCTGTGTAAGGGCGGAAACGATCTTCCTGCTGGTTACCGCTGCTAACTCTCTCGTTTGCTGGTGCAGACGACACTTGGGGAGGTTGGACAGAGGTGAGAACGGCAGCGACTATCTTGGTCACCGGGAGATTCAACCCAGCCGCCATACAGTCACTATCTAGCTACCCCGCTGTCCGTCAAATTCTGGCTGTGATCTCATCATAGGTCCTGGACTCGTGGGCTGTGTTTCCAGACCTTCACCTATCGACTGGCAATTCTCTGGTCATCTACCACTACAGCATACCACGACTGCCAGTTCATCTCATTCCGTCTGTGTCCTGGTGTTCTCCTGCCATTTCAAGACGTCGCTCGAGTGTGGAGTTGAATGGACGCTTCCCTACACTGAGTGTGCATTACCGTGTTCCAGAACCTTCCCCCAGGGCCACTGCCGTAGGAAATATTTGTTCATTGTTTGATTCTATCAGTTGTTGACTCCCATTAATTGATTGATTCTATTAATTGCTGACTCCCATTAATTGTTTGCTCCCTTTAATTGTTCGCTTCCATTAATTGTTTGACTCCATTAACTGTTGACTGCCTTAATTGTTATTTGATGTTTGTTGAGTGGTGTCAGAGTTTTGTTATATTTTTTATAGTAAAGAGATGTCAATCTCAAACGTTTGTTTGTTATTCCTCAGAAAACCATGGCCCTTGACTTTCCTTAATTAAGAACCTGATAAGTCTGGTTAGGGATTTCTATCCCTAAGTCCCAGGCCTTTACACCCACAAACCTCTCGCCCAGCCTGCTACCTCCCAACCCTCCTTCCTACACTACCTTCTTACCCCACCCTTCCCCTGCTGTTCTGATTGTAGTTAATTATTAAAGTTTAGTGTAGTTGACTTTAGACATGGATTTATGTAAAGACCTTGCCTCTTAGACTGTCTACTGCTATTACAGCTGCAGCATGAATTTGAAAGTTAATGACACCTGTTCCATGGCATAACCACCTATAGCTCTCTCCCTCGCTATTCTGCATGGTTACTTTCGGATTACCGAGACAGGCACTGCGGGCATAATATCATGAAGACAATTAGAGACGTAATAATGTTAAAGTAAATTATATTCACTTCAAGATTAATGAATAATTAGATCCTTCCTTTTTGGGTGTCACATTGTCTCACCATATTTGGTCGAGTTTGGGGTTTACCTGAGATACCTGAGGATTATGGGTAACAATAATCTTCAGACACTTATTGTACCCAATGTTGCATTTAATTTTAATTGTCATATCGTTCTTGTCATGCTATTTTATGTTATTTCTTGTTTTACTTTTGATGATGACAAGATTATGTTATCGAAACGTTTACCGAATAAATAATATGTTGCTATTTATCCGTACGTTGGTGCTATTATGAACACACGATAAAGAGATAAAATATTTATTGGTGAGAAATTCATCCAATGCCAAAGCACAAGTGTGGACAAAATTAACTGGCACTGAAAGTGGTCGCATATTGAATGTAAGGAATATTAACTCTTTAATCCATACCAAGGGTAAGACAGAAACCAAAAAAATGTCCAGAGTGTGGATGCACAGAATGAAACCAATAAAATCTTGCACTGTATTGACATTACCAGAGCTCGTGGGTATAGTATTGCACATCTTCTGACATATGAGTTAATATCCACCTCACTTTACCTTACAAAAGATAAAATGTTGTGTAAACCTTCTAAATCAGATTTGTTCCAAGCAACTGAGAAGAAACTTAGTAAAGCAGTTCCGCAGACCGTTGCATTCCCATTTGATACCCAGAAAAAACCCACGCACAATTATTATACAGGGTATTTCGGAAGAAAGAAAGAAAGAAAGAAAGAAAGAAAGAAAGACGGAAAGAAAGAAAGACGGAAAGAAAGAAAGAAAGAAAGAAAGAAATACAGTACAAGGACATTTTTAACGAGTTTCGACAATGAATTGCTGAAAAAACCTAGTAATTGAGCGTTTTTACATCTGTGGTCATGCAGCCCGCCAGAGGAGCTGTTGTCAGTATTCCCTGGGTAGAACCTCTTGTCCTTGAATTATCTCACAGGAAACCAGAGAGATATCTTAAAAGAATAATTGTTCATGACTAGTGTTTTGTATAATCCAGAATACGTTCTTTAAGCACCTTAGTTATGAAAGCACAGCATAGCATTATAACATAAACATAGAAAGAAACATTGCAAGAAGATAAATAACAATTGTCTCCTATGGAATAATATAAGCAGATTTCATGTTAGAATAAAAATATCCATCGTAAGTTTATATACAACACCAGTAACTGGATATGTTATATAATAACTAATCACGAGATGCAAGAGATTTCCTATACACTGGCTTGAAAGATGGGTCAGGATATCAAAGAAAAACAGAACATCTGCACACAGTCTAAAAAAAATATAAACAACAAAGTTACAAGAGAATGAAAAACCAAAGCTAAATGAAAAATGACACATACACTAACACACCTCTCCTTTATACGAGACGACTGCCATCATCATCCTGCCAATACATTGCTGGGAACGGCTTTCATCGTATGCTCCCCAGCTTCCTCATTTCTCTCTCCATCCGATTTTATTCTTTTCGTGGATCTTTTGTTGTGTTGTGAAATCTACTCCAGGGTTCAAGATCTGACCCAGTCATTACTTTCTATGTGAATGAGTTATTTGTGGATAAATATATACTTACAAATATAGATACAATTATCAACGACATCTATACCGAGGGAAGTTACTTTGCTACTCCATAGCACAATTCATCAAGATATTCGTGATATCTTGAGATTGTCTCTAACAATATTCGAATTCCTAACTTAATATCACGATAATAGCCCTATTTTTTCTCTAAAAATAATTTAACTACCGTGGATGGAAGAAATTATTATGATAAAAAAATCATTAAGAGGGGACTTAATGAAAATAAAAATTAAGAAGTTAACAGTAAGAGAAAGTGATCAGGTCTCTTATGCTACTTCCACCAATTGACCTCACGAGCCAAATGCTAACTTTCTGATGTTTGACTTTCTTCGTGTTTTATCAATTTTTAAGATATTTTACAAACCAGACCTAACAGCCAGATTCACAAATACAGATAAGTCACTTTACCGAGTTACATCTACACTGTATCATTGTCAAGGGTTTAGATGTTAACGCTCTCTGGTTCTTTTATAGAATACTGACAGGTAGAACACTTCCACTTTCACCAAGGACATTGAACAAGATTATGAATATTTGAGCAAAAGATATCTATTTACAAGTATTTACACTGATAATCAGCATGAAGACAGTACAGAACAACATAAACATATGTGGTATGGAAGAACCGGACTGCTGATCGGAACAAATGTCAGGAGTGTAGGCACTAGATGTCCAGCATGGGGTCTTGTATATCAACACGACACCTTAAAATGAAATAACACCACAGGAACCATAAACCAAAAACGGTAATAAATAATATGGAATACTCACAATTAGCAGATGACCAACTGGGTAAGAGAAAGGGAACCAAGTGACCAGCCATCCAGTTACACCCCGCAATATGACTCGGTTCGAACTACCCATGAGCAACACCTGTTTCAGATACAGAGAACAAACCCAATACTGAATAACACAGTTCCAACAATCATTGAACTGGAATATAAACCCTTTTCATTCAGCCAAGAAGAATCTCTACTGAATATTATTGAATTATAACTTCACAACATACTAAAAACCAATGAAACAGATTCCTTAGCCTGACTCTCGCCTCTCACGGAGCAGTATTATACATTTAAGTCACTTTATCAATAAAAATATATCATTAAGCTGAATCAAGACGCCAAAGAAGAAGTGCCTCATTATCAAAACATTATTAATATAGGTTAACCTATGAAGCCTACATCATTACACTAATTGATATATTTCACCCAATATATCTTCAAGTCTACCTACCAATGTAACCTCATTCACGCATCACCTCCTAACATAAATCAGCTTATAGAAAATTACCATTGCACTGATTCCTGTCTTTCAGCCAAATAGATTACATCATGACTGAATAACTTCAATTCGCAAATCAAACCAGATTAGCTAATCTAACATCATTATAAATTTGCCTCTACATAATCTGGATCAACCAGAATCTCATTATTCCCTTGGTAAAATTTCAGTCCATTTGATTACCATATATTAACATTACTAGTTATGTGTCTTGGCCAATCAGAGGCCTGTTTGCACCTTACTACTTAGAAATAACGTCTGTTGAAAGCTCAATACAGGGATAATGTCTATTGGTAGTTTAATGTAGGAATAATTATGTAAGCAGCTTAATGCAGGGATAATGTCTGTTATAAACTTAGTGCAATGATAATGCCTTATTGAAGCTCTATTTCTGCTGTCAACTTAATGTAGCAATAATGCCTGTTGGAAGCTTAGTGTAGTAATAATATCTGTTGAAAGCTTAATGCAGAAGATATTGCCTGTTGGAAGCTAATTGTAGGGTTTATGTCTGTTGGAAGTTTAATGTAGGGATGATATCTGTTAAAAGCTTAATGGAAGAAGGTCTGTTGGCAGGATAGTGGAAGGTCTGTTGGCAAGGACAAGGGATGTCACTGTGATAGATCACTTCATGGCAAAAAAAGTTGAGGAAAAATGTCAAACAAAATACAACATCTTCAAGGGACATTGCCGAGTTTGTTGGTGTTGGTGTGGGTGTGTGTGTGTGTGTGTGTGTGGTTTCTCCGACTGTCTCACTCTTTCTTCCATCTCTTTTCTCTATATCTCTCCTACTCCCTTCCATTTCTTCTCCCTATCTATCTCTCTTTCTCTTTTCCCAAATGTCTTCTATCCTCTTTAGCCACCATTAATCGAAATCAAATGCGGTAGGTAATTCTCCGTTTTGCTTATGTTGATGTAAATCTGTTCTGCTCTTATTTTAAAAAAGTGGTGAATTTATTTTCCATAATAAATACTAAATATTAGTCTTTTTCAACCCCAAAGTTAATTTAACAGGGGGTATACAGCCTTGTTCATATATGTCTATTTGTGAAAAAAACCATGTTGCCTACCTAATAATTATTCAATTTATTACCCTAAAACAATATTGCCTCCATTATTATGATGTAACTCGCACTCAAAATGTATCTTTACAGTTTTGTGTTAGACAATATGACACAACGGAAAGAGAATTTCCATAACCCTACCGAGACAACATTTTTAAATTTATTGAACCCCTCCTAAAATATACTTTTTTGGAATGAGTACACTTGCGGGTATTCGTAAAGGTTTAGCGTTTCACAGGTGATGATCATATAATGTAATAATGCGCTTCAACAATTAACGTTTTTTAAGAACGTATTTTGGGTAGGTGAATACTCGAACACTAGTCATCAACAATAAGAAAGTGAGACACAGTACATCTCTTTGGTTATGAGCGTGTTATGGTTCACTACATGTCATTCATTTATCTAACTAGTATTCGTTATCTAAATATAAGAGGCTACATCATCATATGCTGAGAGATGTTTTGCATTATCGATCAATATAAGAAAGACGATAATTAATTAGTCCAGAGGTAAGGTAGGTTCTGAGGCAAGCAGGTAGTCACGTGAGTCAGAAGGATTATACTGTAGGTAAGTAAGTAGGAAGGTAGAGAAGGAGCTGGGGATATAGATAACTACTTGGGTAGAGTGCTTTATAGAGTAGGTAGGTAGGTAAGAAGTTTTATAAAATAGGGAAGCAGGATATTGGGTGTGTTTACAAACGAAAATTTTTATCATGGAGGGAAATTACTTTATGCACATTGGCGCTTATTTTTTTTATATAATTATTATTTTAAAATATAACAATCTTGTAAAATACCGCATTAATACACAGGGAAGGATAAAATAAATGAAAATCAAACAGAGACAAATATGCCAAAGTGCACAAATACATTATGAAGCTCCATTTAACTCCTAATGGCTCTGCTGATATCGATTTTTGTCTTGTGTTGAGCAGGACGGAACTGTAGAGCAACTTAAGCCTGGTCCAATATTAGCGAAGGGATTGAGTGTCAAGCAAAGCGGAATTTCTGGAGATTGGCTGGTGTGCTGAAGCGTTTGTCTTGGAATCTAAACCCCCACTGTTCTTTCATTTTGTTCTTGGTGTCAGGGAGGAACGGAGTGCATCCCATACGTTCCATTCAACTCAATAGCTCAATTTGATTTATTGAGTGAAACTTATAAACTGTAAAAGTTTTTAGACTCCACCAGCCTTATTTTGTTACTAATGATAATAAGCGCAGAAGGTGTATTCAATAAAAGGTTTATTGTTGGTCAGGTCAGGTCAAACAACATCATTAGTGAATGTCATGTTTTTTTACCTAACCTCATGTTTTGCAAGGTCACCCTGTGTACATAAGCTTTCTCTCAGTCTTTGTAATTCAGTTGCCTCTGAAGATGTGAATTACACGGAGGCGCTTGGGAACTTAGTGTTTTCTTGTTTCCTTGTGGTTATCGGAATTATATATATATATATATATATATATATATATATATATATATATATATATATATATATATATATATATATATATATATATATATATATATATATATATATATATATATATATATATATATACATATATATATATATATATAAATATATTTATATATATATAAAAATAATAAAATAATAATAATAATATACGGTGTATTAATAGAGTGGGATGAAAATATACAAATTTACATGTGATTCAGACAAAATAATATACGTTCAATACATTTACAAGGCTGTACAGTAAATAAATCAGGAGCTATTTATTATTTTAACAATAGATGGGATGGTGCTATTCTTATATCTATCAGTGCGAGCTCATATGGGTTACATTTTGTTGTAGTGGAGGACTGTGCGTGGTGGGTGGGGCACTGCAGGTGGCAGTAGGTGGCGATGACGAGGGTGGTGCAGTAGTGCACTACCAAACCATGCTAGTGCGTGATGGTGGAGGTCACTGAGGGATTAGGGTGTGTCATAAGGAGGCGAATTTTTTTTTTTGAGTTTGAAAAATCGGCCCATGGTATTAATGATGTAGTTCTATGTGCAGAATCATGTGATATCTTCAGATTTGAAAAGTTTTCATTTTTTGCTAGGTAAATTTTAACTTGAAATCTTATGAATATTCAGTATTCCCACCCTTTTACCAACACCACTAAATAGCTTATTTAAAGTAAAGTAAATATCAGTTAATTTATTAGGATAGAAAATGATCCAGAATAGTGAAACGAATGATCTTGACACATTTATTAAATTTAATATTCCTTTAGAAAACAAAATCATCAAATACAAAACCGGTTTTACTACTACGGTGTTTGCTGCACACAGAGAACATGTCTTTCTTGCTTCTGTTTCTACCATCACCTCCTGCTGACACCTGAGCTGGGATGTAGCCTTCCCTCCCTCTCCTGGCTACAGCCTGCGTGACTGCTGGCCTACGGCTCACTTGCTGTACACAACGCTCTATACTCTGGGTGTCACGAGGGCCAGGCAGGGACATGCATGGGGTTGTCCAGAGGAAAGCTCTGACGAACATTGGTGAGGCTGCAAGATAGAGGAGCTCACTGCCAACCTGGATGTTATCCAGATCTATGAGATCAGTGAGGGTCTTGGCATCTAGATTGACTTCAGGAGTCTTCCTGACCCTGAAGGAATCGTCACCAACTGATTCGTCATGCCCAGATCCTCTCATAAGTCTCATATCCAAGATCATTTTGACTGCCACTCTTCTCTCCTCCTCATCCTTACTGCAGAGCATTGTCTGCAGAACTGCCTCGGGATGAGCATACCAGGAAGATCTCCTCACAGTCTGCTCCACAATCTGAACAAACTTCCTTGGCTGACTCCTCAGGAGCTCAAGCTGGAAGAGAACATGCTCGGACCTTCGGAGAACGATGACTTGACCTTGGTGTTGAATCAATTTGGCAAGTAGACACTCATGATGAATTGGACAATAAGTCTCAGGTTGTGAAGCTGGTTCCCTTTCAGTTTATGATGAGCGACCCAAATTCTGCAGAACCTGAGAGCCGTTGTGAGCCACCTAGAATGTGAGACTGGACCTATCTGCAGGTAAACAAGTCTATCAGGCATGACCCCAGTTTTGATGGCACTGCAAATCATGTAACCATAGTACTGGTCAGTACTCAGGTCGTCAATGACAGTATGTGCAAGCTCAACGAGTGGAGGGCCAACTGTGATTTTTTCAAAGCTCGGATTTATTTCTAACTCAGTGGCAGAGTCCAGCATCTTGCCAAGAGGACCAGACCATCTGTTGTTTGAAAGAGTCTTGCCATCCAGCTCCTGGATCAGATGTCTCAGTGGCAACTCGTTGGTGTGGAGGTCACAAACAATCCAGACCAGCTTCCTCCCAATCTTCCGCTCTATCCACTGTATGACCCCCCCTTGCCACCCTGTGTTCGTGTTGGTGCTGTCCCCTCCAATGGCCTGCAGGGTCTGGTCTACGTTCCTCTCTCTGAGCCAGTTCACAATGTTATATGCCACTATCTCAGCTGGTTTCCTGATGTCATCTTTCTTTGGAGTGAAATGCCACAAATACTTCCCTCCTGGTTCACTGCAGCAGGAGTAGTGTTCCTCCTTCACCATGGCAGGGAACAACTTGTCAGAATCTCCAACTTTCATGAACACTTTAGTGTCATCCCTTCTCCCATCAAAGAACAAACAATTGATTCCATTTTCTCTTATCCCCTTGTCAAACTCCTCTTCTAGGTTACTGACAAGTTTCTCCTGAGCTCTCCTTACTTTGTTATGATCTATCACCAGGGTAGACATGTGGTGTTTGTAAACCACCGTCAATCCAGGCAGCTGTTGCTATCTCTGCAGTTTCTCTGAGACCAGTGTGGTGTCGCATGCTGTGAGCTATGCTCGGGATATCTTTCCTATTTCGAATGTTATGCCTGGAAGGTTTGGGATCATTATTTTCTGGGTTAGGGACAAAGTCACCATTCTCCTGGTCAGCACTCGGATCAGCCATGGGGGAAGTCATTAAACTCTGAATCAGCTTGACTCCAATCATCGGCCTTTTTTACCTCACCCTGGGCCTTCTCAAGTCTCTTTTCCTCGGCAACTCTTCTCCTCTTCTGTGTCTCTGTGGCAGCCTCCTGTCTCTTGGACTCCGGAATGAATATCTTGGCTAGAAATCATGAGAGCCCCTATATTGCCAGTCTTTTCTCTCTGTGCTTTGACAAATGCCAGTTCGATCACAGGAATCTTCAGTTCACGCTTGCAAATACAGGAGATGTGGGCCTCGGATTTACAGTCACGATCGCATCCAAACTCAGGACAGAGAACAATTGGGCACTTGCAAGTAATTATGTCAAATAACTGGTCCAGTTGCTTGGCAAAGCTGTCCTTAACTGCAAGTTTTCCTCTCCCAAGAGAGATATCTCTTGCCTTTTTCTCAACTGGCTAGCAGTCTCTCACTAATCTTCTTCTGACTTGTTATGACTGGAGGCTTGAACTGAGCGTTAGCCAGAGTGTACTGTGCCAAGACAGCTTTGGTCATATCACTGGCAATGTCTTTGTTTGTGTAAGTTCTTTGGTTCTTTTCACTGATTTGCCTGATTAAAACACCGTATCTCAAAGCATCTCTCAATGTAGGCAACTCCGACTTCAGGAGCTCTCTCCCAGACCCAAGATAGTGACTGAGATGGCTGGATTTTTGGTTCCTCGTCCTGACACAAGCAGCCATCGCAAATATTATCAACTTATAAATGCATCAGAATCTGAAACAGAAAAAATATTGTTAGTTGGGTTGTTAAAGAATGAAGTCAGAAAGCAATGTTCACTATTTAATTGTAATGCACTAATGCAGCTGTACGTTAGATTTTCGATAAATTTCACGCTAAAATTTACCTAGCAAAAGGTTGCAAAATATTGAAACTGAAATTATTTTCTGTTTATATACACTAAAATCTACCAAAAAAGTGATGGGCCATTAGTTTTAGCTGATCTTCCCTCCTATGACACACCCTACTGAGAGATGGCATTTCCAGGGCGGAGAGAGCGTTGTTGTAGCCGGAGTAGTATGCGCCGAGCATGATTCTGCAGGCCCTCTTCTCTACCTTCTCTAGCTGACGTTATTGGGTAGGGTTGAGAGAAGACGACCAGGATGGTGACGCATACATTGATTTTGGGAGTATAAAAGCTTTATAGATAGTCCTCAGCTCTGGCGTGGGTGCCCCAAGTGACCTGAGTAGTAGTAGCATGTAGAGTCGGTACGAGGCTACCTTGAATAGGGTTGTTTACATGGACCTTCCAGTCCAGTTTGTGGTCTATAGTATGTGTGTGTGCAATAATAATAATAATAATAATAATAATAATGATAATGATAATAATAATATTAATAATAATAAAAATAATAATAATAATAATTAACGGTTTATTGAAAGAGCATGGCAGCCAGAAGGCTGAAAATATACAGTTACATAATTGGAGAATAGGTCTATTGATTTACAAATAATATACAAGTAACATAAGTGATACAAATATGATATATAATAACTAAATGGGGAGAAGCTCAAACTACAGGGCATTTCAACATAGTGACAGTGCAAAAAGTAAAATTGACTGGGAGTGAATACACTGGTTGATTACAAGTTATTGCTAATTTTTACAATGGTAAGGGCTGGGCTGTTCTTATAGCGATCAATTCTTCCTCGTATGGGCTGGATGCGGTTGTGGTGTCGAACAGCAATTCTCGGGCGAGGGATCTCAGGTGGTAGTAGGAGCCGGTATCGATGATGGTGCAGAAGCTTCTCACCGAATTTGCAGATGAGGTCGTGGTGATGGTCAATGAGAGCCAAGAGGGTCAATGTGTTGAGCTCTTCTTGATATGTGGAGTAGGAAGGGGAGAGAATAATCGTGCATGCCCTCTTTTGCACTTTTTCTAGGTGTTTACGTTGTGTGGCATTTAGTGTGTGTGTGTGTGTGTGCGCGTGTGTCGCACACAGGTTGGTGAAATGCGTTTAGTGTGGCTGCACTATGTTAGTATTAAAGTGCAAGCAATGCTTGCTACCTCTCGCTCTCAGATGCCGCCGCTGGCTAGCCCTCGTGGCGAAGATGGAAGCAACTTGCATAAGTCTTCCCCTGCCAGTACACAACCTCTTCACCATCCAGACTCCTGCTGTGCCTCCTCGTGGAAACACACGGTAACTGGGTGCTCCGTGGGGCCAGGCTAGACCAGCAGGGGATCCCTGAGTAGCAGTGGGCCCCAGAGGGAGGGTGCATAGGCTCACTGGCATGTGGACATATTCTGGCGTCAACCAGTTTAGTATGACCTTCTCCCCACCTTGTTATTATCTCATATTTGTATCACTTATGTTATTTGAATATTGATCCATGGTGTGTGTGTGTGTGTGTGTGTGTGTGTGTAATATTAATGTGTGCTAAATGCATGCGCACAGGAACACTTACACACACACACACACACACACAGGTTATTGTTATAATCGATGGAAAACCAATTATCCAGATTAAACAGTTAATTTGCATCTGTCCCTCGTTGTTTCTCTGGTCAGTGTAATTACTGGCAAATAGTTAGTTAACCTCGAAATTGCTTTTTTTTTATTGCTCACAGGTTTCTAGACTAAAGGAGTTTAGAGAACCAAAAAATGTTTATACATGTTATATTTGGCTGTGGTTAAAGAAGTTGGACAGAGACGAGGCAATTGTCAAAGGAACCAAGAGGATGAAACTTTGACAGAGTAATTATTTGGATAATTAATAAACCAAATATTCAGCGGACATCCACCAACATCAGGGATCCGCGTGGGAGTGTTGACTAGTTATGTAAAATTGATTAGGTTGAATGTTTTGTGAGAGTGTCCGGAAAGACCCAGCAGCAGTATTTCACGGTTTGGGGAGGGGAGCATTTATCAAAGACAAACTGTGGAGAGGAAAGAATAGAGCTTATGTTGAAATTATCAAAGATTTTGCAAAGTAGCAGAGACCACAACCAATTCTGAAGAAAAAAATAACCAGGACACCTGAAGAGAGATGAGAGAGAGGAGGGGAAATATGAGTTTCTGTAAGGAGCAGTAAATTAGGTTCAGATGTTTATAACGTGAAAGTGAATAGGGTCTATATTTGTGTTCTCACCATAAATATTGTAATAACACAAGGAAGAAAACTTATAATTTCTTGCAAGGTATTTTCTGGGGCTCATGTGTTGTTGGTTGTTATTAGTTTGTTTGGCAGAATGACGTCGAAGATGATGTGTTGATGTAGCCTATGAGCGATCATAGAGCCCCAAGAGGAAAGTCGCACGCGACCGGTTGTGGTACACCAACCTATCTTCAGGTTAAATATGATTTTTGGAGTTGTTTTGCTTAGGATTACTTTCATGAAAGTAACAGTCGGAAATGTATATATGTGTGTAATTGGCGACTAAAAGAAAACGAACTGAAGGCTTGAGATCTAGTGCACTTGAGACAGAAAGCAAAAGTTGGTAGTAATAAAGGTGAGAAAGGGGTGATTCTGGATATGAATACTTAGATTAATTAGTAATTACTACTTTGATTACCATGAAGAATCATGCAAACCTGTGATAATAGGGGGAGAACCATTGAGTAGAAAGAAATGCAATCATGATTTATTTGTCAATATATAAAAGGAATATCGTTATTAACATATCCTGCGTCATCCCTTTGTGTGCCACAGAGAGGGTAGCTTTTTGGGGGAAGTGGATGTCCGGTAAAAAAGATTAAAACATTTTATTCTATTAACAGTTTTAGTCTTGTTTTTTCCTTTAACGAAAATGAAAATTTCAGAGAGTGCGATGTACTGTTGCCTCCATTTATAACGGGTACAGTGACTGACGTGTTTTGTGAGATGTGGCAACCTTTTCCCACCAGATAACAGATTGGAGCAAATGACTTTCTACTTGGAAATGTGAACATTCATAGATAGAAAGGGACTGTTTATTTAGCATCCTTGGTCTGGTTACTAGAGCTAGGGTAGTTCTGGTAATTTTGCTAGTTTCACTGCGGTGTAGACAAAAAGTGGTGCTACATCTCATAAAACACGACAGTCAAGTGTTTCGTCAGAGGCTTCATACACTTTTCTTTTATCTCTTTTTTACGGGATTAGCCCACCAGGGAAGAGGTCATTGACCCACATCGAGGCCTGGGGGCGAAAATGTGATGATGATGATGATGATGATGATGATGATGATGATGATGATGATGATGATGATGATGATGATGATGATGTAATGAGACAAAATCTCACATGAAGAGGTAAGTTAGGAGTTTATAGTAGTAGAGTATTATAGCGAGAGGAAATGGTAGCGTGTCTCGAGGGTGTGATGTCAACACTGTATATTAACACAGGCACAGTACAAGTGTAGTATATAAAACACCAATGCGTGTTACAGCTTTATTTTACTAGTTCAATAGGGGGGGTTCGTACACAATTTATGATAGACTATGGTATTCTCGTATAACCTAACCTCACAATTAGAATGGGCACTTCACTAAGTCGATCGTTGGGGAGGTTCGGGATCACTGCACTTCTACAGTCTACATAGCCAGCACTTACTGTTACACGTGGAGTTGACAGCACTTTGTCGATGGACCCGGCTGAGACTTCGTTACACTTAGTGGCGGGCTTCTCTCGAGCAGGACTGGGGACGTGGTAGCTGGCTCTCCCTGGTTACAAGACAACTCCCTGAGGGAGGGCTCGGACGTCCTATATATTGGAAGACCAGCCGTCAGGTTGAGCTGATCGGGTGGGGGGGGGGCGGCGAAGGGTCCCCTTACATTTGCCCTCGCTAATGTAGGGTCAGGTCTGGACGTTTTTCAGAGACTGTAAGTTGTACTTTCTGGAGAAGTCATCAGGTGGGGCCGTGTGACATGAGAGGCCCTGGTTGATTTGTGGCCCCTTGAGTTGGGCTCCGAGGGTTACATTTGACCTGGCTAATGTGAGGTCATGTCTGGACTTTGTTCAGGGATGTAGGTTATTGTATATTGGAAGAGAGTCGGCTGGTGCCTTCTTACATGTTTTGTTGGGGCCACATGTCACATGGGAGGGGAGCTAGGCTGATTTTCAATCCTTGGTCAACCGCAGAGTTACCCTATACTTTTGACCTCCCTAATGTCGGGTCAAGTCTGGCTTTCCTTGCTATGTAAGCTGTGGTCTGACAACCCCTCACTACAATGATGATGATGATGATGATGATGATGATGATGATGATGATGATGATGATGATGATGATGATGATGATGATAATAATAATAATAATAATAATAATAATAATAATAATAATAATAATAATAATAATAATAATAATAATAATAATAATAATAATAATAATAATAATAATAATAATAATAATAATAATAATAAAGACAAACAAAATTTAAAAAAAAATTAAATAAAAAGATCATGAGTGAGAAACAATATACTGTATGTACGTTGTGTTTTCAAGGTAATAGAAACAATTGAGACCCTGCAATTGTGTGTAAATGAGGCAGAAAGTCAGATCAGCAACCTAGGACTTGGTCACAATTTTTGTGATGCCATGTGGCAGCAGGGTCTACCATTAAACAACACATGATGCTTTCAATATCTTTCCAGGCGGTAGCACATCCCTGTTTGATAGCTGCCTACTACCTACTTGAATATATGACTCCAGGTAACACTTGCTCCATCAGAAATGTATTTATGAAACACTAATCAGCGTTCACTGCTTCAATTTGTAATTTTTATCTTGGTTTTTAATATTTGCACATAAATTGAAAGAGCGTTTCTGTCACCCATACGTTGACGGTATCTTGAATTGTAGTATCAGAGCTATTGGATCCATAGTTCTCGATAAATCCAGTTTGCTATCATATATTACATTTATCTTCTTAAGATTGGGGCAAGACAAATAGACAGAGAGATAGACAATAAAACTAAAAGACCAGAGAAACAGACAGATAGAAGGAGGGATGAAAGAAAGAAAAGAGAGAACCAGGCAGAAAGGAAAATACACAAATGGACAGAGACAAATGGAAAGACACATAGATAGGTGGACGGAAATAATTACCCACCGACCCACCCACACAACACATACTGTATATACACAGCTGCACAATCAAAACTCCTAGAAAGAGTGCAGAAGAGGGCATGCGACACTATTCTCTCCCACTCATATGCCACACATCAAGGGAAGTTTTACGAGTATACGTTAAACTAATAAATTAATTAAGAGTGACGTGTCGAGCGGTGATTTGTTCTCGCGTTTCTGAGTCAAGAGCTGCTTACACGACCATCACGGACACGTGTTCGATATTACAACGAAGAGTGTTTTTACTTATACGTTACGGACAACGTAGCAACCTTCAACTGGCTGAAGTTTTCTTAGAACTTCATTGGAGATTCATAAACTCAACCTTCGATAACCTAAGTATCTGAAAATACTGTAGGTGAAAGAGATTTCAAAGAAGAGGGGGAGAAGGAGGAATGCCTCCAGTTTTCAAGTTATTAAATTAATTTGTTTATTGTCTGTGAAAGAAATTACCACAATATAGGTATAAAAGAGAAATCAACTAGATTAGTTTTGACATCTCGAGAGAATATCAGAAATCCAGGATACTGAGAAAAATCTACACTAAGTACCAGAAAGGAATGTACTGATACCGATGATTATAGTAGATGGAATAGAAACAAAGAAACTCTAAAAAAAAATTAAGACCTAAATCTAATATGGCTAAATTTTCTGAGTGAAGTGACCGGATTGCTTGGATGCACTTTAACCGGACGCTTTTAATTGAGTGAACACAATGTTGATCCTAGAACATCAAGACTCTTGGTGAGATAAGTGAGAGATACACAACAACTAATGTGTATTTTTACTAATTTACCTTTCAATTAGTACGAACTTTTATAAAACGTATAACCATTATTTGGTTCACTAACTCTTGTAGTCTAGAAACCTGTGATAAACACGAAAAAATATATCTCGAGGTAAAATAAGAATTAGACAGTATTTACCCTGACCAAACAATAACCGAAGGACAGACGCAAATGAACTGTTTAATCTCTATAATTGGTTTTCATTCGATTATAACAATAACGCGTGCGAGTGTATTTTTTTTTGTGTGTTTGTGTGTGTGTGTGTGTGTACCATACAACCTCTTCTGGTCGCTGCATGGAATGTCAGTACCCTTCTGAATACTGGCACAAATGCGCTTCCTGAAAGAAGAATTGCCCTTGTGGCAAAAGTGCTGGCGAGGAATAACATCGACATAGCAGCCATCAGTGAGTCCCGGCCCCCAGATGAGGGCCAACTCACAGAACGGGGGTCTGGCTACACCTTCTTCTGGGAGGGTACGCCTGCTGCGAAGAGAAACCGCATTTATGGAGTTGGTTTTGCCATCCGCCAACGCATCCTACACAGGCGAACTGGAATGCCTATTGGGATCAATGGGCGCCTCATGACGCTTCGAGTCCCACTGAATCACTCACGTCATGCCTTCTTCATCAGTGCATACGCCCCAACACTAGATGCAGAGGATGGCATCAAGGAGGCCCTTTACGCCAACCTCGGCAGAGTACTAACCTCTATCCCCAGAGAAGACAGAGTTGGCAGAGATGATAACATTTGGCAAGGAAACATAGGGAGAAATGGACAAGGCAAGTGTAATCCCAACGGCCTACTCCTTCTCAGCAAGTGTGCTGCACACAACCTCACTATCACCAATGCCTTGTTTAGGCTGGCATACAGGTTTAAGGGTTCATAAAAACACCCACGATCCAAACAATGGCATCTCATTGACTGCATCATTGTCAGAGTAAGAGATCGCCGAGATGTCCTCATCACCCGTGTCATGCGTGGCACAGACCACTGTGACACCGATCATCGACTTGTCAGATCCAAGCTCTTACTTCACGTCGCCCCAAAACGGCGAAGGTAGCAAGCCTCCAGAAAAGGTTTTATTACTAAACGTCTGGAGGATCCAGCGGTAACATATGCTTTCAGAGAACAGCTCGAATATGGGCAACCGAACAGTGCTTAATGGGATACTCTTAACACTGTTATGACAAAAAACCTGCAGAGAGACCATCGGCCAGATCAAAAGAATACACCAGGACTGGTTTGATGAAATTTGCCAGGCAATAAAATTTCTCATCAATGATAAACGTGCTGCTTTTACTGACTGGCAAAACACCCCTCAGTCTCGGACCAAAGCTGATACCTTCCGCAAGAAGAAAGCGGCAGCCCAGCGGCAACTTCTCAATCTAAAGAACGATTGGCTTAAAAATATAGCAAGTGAAGCACAAAAACTTGAAGATCATCAGCAAAAGATGCGCGAATTATATATTTCCTCTAAAACATTTTATGGGAGAGTCACTCGTGGCAGCCCCCTCCGCTCATCTGACGGTAACCATATAATTATAAACGTTGAAGGCCTCCTCCAGCGCTGGAAAGAGCACTACCATTCATTGGTCAACCGAAACACCGATATGGATGTACCGACTACCCGGCAGATCCCCCAGCATCCAGAGCTGACCCACCTCAGCTATCTTCCATTCCTGGATGAGGTAGCTACCGCCATCAAACAGATGAAAAATATCGAAGCCTCAGGGACTGATGGAATCCCAGCCTAGGTGTATAAAGCAGGAGGACGTCTGCTTAACAGCCGTCTCCACTCTCTCCTGGAGAATATATGGGAAAAGGAGGAAATCCCCCAAGCTGTTAAAGACGCCACCATTGTCAATATTTATAAGAACAAGGAAACCGGTCAGAGTGTGGCAACTACCGTGGGATCTCACTGCTCTCCGTAGCTGGCAAGATTACCGCCCGAGTCCTCCTAAAGAGACTCTTTCCGGAGGCGATAAACTTCCTCCCAGAATCTCAATGTGGTTTAAGACCATCACGTGGTACCTCTGACATGATCTTTGCTGCCCGCCAGATACAGGAAAAGTGAAGAGAACAACGTCATGACCTGTACATGGCTTTCATCGACCTAACGAAGGACTTGGTCAACATTGAAGGCCTCTGGTGGACCCTTAGCCATTTTGGCTATCCACCAAAATTCATCACCATTGTGAGGCAACTCCACGATGGTATGAACGGCAGTGCCCTGCACAACAGCACCCAGTTAGAGTTCTTCTCCCATCCAAACAGGGGTATTACAAGGGTGTGTACTGGCACCAACTCTCTTTTCCATCTTCCTGGCTGCCTTCGTTACTCGTGCCAGTGCCAATTTAGCCAGAGGGGTGAACATGGAGTAACGGGTGAAGGGGGGTCTTTTCAACATAGGACTACTCCAGGGAAGAAGGAAGGTGTTGGCAGCTTCCATTACTTACCTTAAGTATGCAGACGACCTCACCCTTGTTGCCCACACTGAACACTACCTACAGGATATCCTGAACAGATACGCAGACGCGTATGCACACTTCGGCCTTGAAATTATCCACAAAGCTGCATGTATATCGAGTAGTGGTCCTGCCCACCTTACTATATGGCAGTGAGACATGGGTCACATACAGGAGGCACCTCAAGGCACTTGAAATTTTCACCAATGTAGTCTACGTTTCATCCTCCGAGTTCGCTGGGAAGACAAGAGAACAAATGCCAGTATTCTTGTTGACATCAACTGTAGGAGCATCGAAGCTACCGTTATCCATGAACAACTACGTTGGAATGGCCATGCTACCCGCATGGACGACAGTAGACTGCCAAAGCAGCTACTTTACAGTCACCCAACGAATAGTAAACGTAATGCAGGCGGGCATTTTAAAAGGTGTAAGGATAGTCTTAAGACAAATCTGATAAGGTGCCAATTTGACCCCCCTCACCTGGGAGTCGATTACTCTACATCGTAACGCTTGGAGGAGCACCACACGAGAAGGTGTCAATACTTTCGAGTTAGCCCGACTACAAACCTAGGCATACTAGCGCCAACGTTGGAAAGATGCTGCCACCGCCCCTCCCACAGTAGATGAAGCCCTTCACATGTGCAACGAATGTGGAAGACTCTGCGGGTCCCGTATTGGCCTCTTTAGTTACCTCAAAACTCACCAACCAAGGTGACATCCCTAATAACTCATATCATTGTATCATAGCTGGATGATCGTCATACTCGGTTCCTAGTGAAAGCAAAGTAGGAGTAGTAGTAGTAGTAGTAGTGTGTGTGTGTGTGTGTGTGTGTGTGTGTGTGTGTGTGTGTGTGAGTGTGTGCAATGAAACAGATGACTCAACTGTTTGGTAACTATAGGTGGAGTTATATAGAGCAATATTTGATACTGTAGTATCATAACCCGCACTAACAAAACTGTATCCTACTACACTGTACTTTACAAGTGAAACATGAAAGTATGATGTACGACTGTACAAAGCATAGCAATAAAGCGCTTGACAGTATAACTCCTGACAGTATAGCGCATGGCAGTATAATGCATGATGGAAACTGCTTGGCAATATAATGAATGATAATGTAATATCATAATCATGAAATTATATTACGTTACTCTGTGTCATGTTAACGTTACTGTGTCATGTTAACAATTTAGCCAAACCATCAAAGCGAAACATTTGAAGAATATTCATTAACATATCTGGTCATGACAGGCTTGAAAATTCACACGAGAGTCGAGTGTACCTTAGCATGAATTTGAGTCGTGAACTGAGAGTGAAGGAGTGTATTAGCCCCATAATTTTTATATAGATGTCAAGGCAGTACATTGAGTTTATATAATCATATCACCCCCTGTAACTTTCCACTGGCTTTGAGTAGAAGTAAAGTTCAGAGAGCGGCCCGGCAGTTAAATAGCCTGTAGAAGCGGCTACTGGAGACACTTTACTCAATCCTCTGCCACGCGCTATATTTATTTAGAAGAGCCTCATTCAGTTTCGCCTTTATTTAACATTACTCATAGTTACAGCATTACAGTGATATACACTCGAAATCAGAAGATAATTTATTTTCTTAATAAATACAGAAGGTTTCATGATTTTATATTCCAGCCTCAATGTTAACTAACTTCATTCATGAATCAACGGTTAGCGGCCAGTTCATAGGTGGCAGCAAAGTGGTAATGATAACAATATTCTGCTTAGTACAATCTACATAACAAGTCATAATTGTTTGTAATACGGAAAACTGTAAGAAAATATATGTTACAGTCTTCCAAAGTGCCATATATCCTGCAGGAGACGTTGGCATGTTGTGTGATATTATTTTGTCACATCCAAAGAGGAGTGTACAAGTTTTTTCAAATATCACCCCTGTATAGCAAGAGGCAAACCAGGCGTGGCGGAGAAGAATCTGTAGCATCATCATTCAACATCTGTGAGCGGATACCCCAGAAATGCCTCCATTGGGCTCACAGTTAAGCTCACATACCTAGCGTGCTTGAGGTTGTATAACACGCACTTACACATTTAGACATAACAAATTATTTAAAACAGACTGTTTTGGACTGCCCGTGACTGCAGCGTATTTCTGTGTGTACCTAGTAAGTCTACATATATATATATATATATATATATATATATATATATATATATATATATATATATATATATATATATATATATATATATATATATGTATATATATATATATATATATATATATATATATATATATATATATATATATATATATATATATATATACATGTCATTGAAAAGCTACTAAGAGGTTTGCACACAGAAGAACTCTTACACCCACCCGTGGTGACGTCTCCCAGTAAACCCAACGACCCCACAGCCCTTGGTCAGCATTTCAGGATAGTGGACTCCCCGTCGTTGAAGTGGACTCAACAGGTCGCCATTTTGAAGCTTTAATCAGTTGCTACGCAACGGAGACATCATCTGCTGACCATCACCACGGAAGACATTTACCGACTCGCCGACCCGCTTACCGCGACCTTGGAGTCAGCTGTGACTGTGTGTAGAACTCCTGCTTCTGATGGCTCTCGGGCAACGTCCACTCAAGACTACATTCCTATGTATTCTAGGTATACATTATATATATACCCACAGTGATGTATTTATAGCATATCTCCACACAAATTGGCGTTGTGTAGGTTATATTAATTTTATAAGTGTCTTGCTTACAATTTTATATGAATATAGATACTGAAGTAATTAAGTCAGTATTAATTTTCTCTTATTCATTTATTGATAATTTCTTCATTTTACTAGTAGAGTTGTTACTGTAAATGAAAGGCAAGAGTATTTTTTTTATGAAATAACTTTTGATTTAAATATTAATGGACCGTTTTTCTAAGTCTTCGTCTTGGATATTACAAGTTGGTGGGCATTATAGTAGCGATTCAGATATTTGAAATGAGGTTAATGTCAATATTCAGCTAGACAAATGGTTTCAGTAGATTCGCACGAAACACAGGCGCAATCCAAAGTTCTGTCAGGAGTAGTGAAGATTTGATAGAACAATCATTTGCGTTCAAACTGCTTAGAACCCTAGGTCAGGTAATAAGTATATCGTCGCCTGATTACGGGCAAGTTCTCCTTTCACCTGCAGAAAAACGGTGAAAAGAATTTTTTTTTTAACTTCCTCCGCCAGCTGATCCTTCAATTAGGATTAATTTGAATAGCATAGCTACTTCACAACACCAGGCATGTTTACTAGCCCTCTTCATATGTTATTCAGGCGTTACAGCGTGGCGATCTTACATCCGCGATTTTACAGGGGAAGATGAATACCGGGTAACTACATTTATAAGAGCATGTGAGGATACCATGAAAAATTTTCAAATTACAGGAGATGATGAGAAGAAAGCATTTGTTCGCTCTCATATCAAACAAGGTAGTTTTGCAAGTAAACATTTGGACGCCAGTGGTCTTGCTGACCCGAGGTATAGATATTTTAAAAAGTATCGAATTGGTATTTATTTTTGATTGTGGTACACAGCAAGGACATTTACATTGGTTATTTAGGTGGATAGATCGTTTCTAAATGCGGTTCGCACAGAGCGCTCGGATGAAGAGTGTCGCCATTGCCGGTGATGTCTGTCAGGACATTCGTGCTAATTTTGGTGGATCGCCCTGGTTTGATGATGATGACAAAATGTTTAAATAAAATATTTGAAATTGATTGAACTAATTAGTTTTCTTGTGTGGTTTGCGACTTCCTATATATTGTCGTGCACAGGATAATGGTATACATAACTGATTTGATCATAAATTACACAAATAAACTTGCTCCCCAAGTCAGCTCCGTACTCCTGCTTCAGGACAACTGCCTCTAGCACCATTGCAACATCAAGTTTCCGAACAACCCGGAAGTAACAAAGCTGAGCAAACTTTAGTATGCCCATTATGAAAAGATCATACAGTGGACTTTATTTGCAGCTCCAGCGTAGTGGTTGCCAGAATAAGAAAAGACATCCAACCACCGGCCCACGTCAAAGACATGGACCCTCACTTAACATACGGCGGCTGCAAGGAATATGTCTGTGACAGACCATAAAGCTGATATATGGTGTAGTACCATCAGTCTGACTCTCACAACACAGTGGCCGCTATGCAAAGAGTTCGGGCATAGACTCAGGATCTCACCCAGGTAACACAGCAGCATACAGTGCATCGTTATCATCACAAGAAGCTGGGGGAAGACCAGCTTTGTTCACCAAACGAAGGATGGTACACATCGAGTACCAGCGCTTAACAACACTTCTGTGGCAGCCTCGTTAATAGCTGCGCTCAACAAAGAAGCAGAGTGTTGTCCATTCACCGACAAGTTGGGTCTATCAAGTTGGCTTTGGATATTGATGGTGCGTGTGCAAATGTATTAACTTTGGCATCCTACCAAGGTTACAATGTAGATTCCCTCACCGAAATTTTTCTTTTCGACCTACTGACTTCGATCTCGAAAGGGTTTCCGGGACGCAATTGAACATTGCAGGAATGGTAATTTTACCACTACGCTTTTCTAAACGTAGTATTTTCTTTTATGCAGATTTTTTATGCTTGGTCAGGAATTTAATTTACCACCAGCTGACGGATTGATAGGTCTACCAACTCTTGAAAATTTATTTGTAGTTGTTCGTTGATAATAATTCTATACAATTAATGGTGTTTTTTCCTACAATACTATACTCCAATTCTGCTGATTGTTTTCCGCAAGGTTGAACGTGTCATCACCATGTGCCCATTAGGAAGGCAGATAACGGAGTCAACTTCAGCTCAAGACCTCCTGGAGTCACACTATCAGCGTTAGCAGCAAAAGTTGGAAAGGTGTACCTGCGAGTAACGGGTACTCCCACTATCAGAATGAGGAAATCACCACAGCCACCTGTTGTTTTACCTGACGTGTACACGAGGACTGATGTAATATGTCTTCCGGAAGCGATACTGAGTTAAAGGGCTTATTATCATGTGAATCAACATTGTTTGATTCGACTGAGGTGGTTTAACAGACGTTCTAGTTCTAACAGAACAGGCGCTCTTAGAATGACGAAAGACGGATGTTATTTATGTGATTTTCTAGTTTTTCATAACACTGTTACTTTAGCCCTCGCAATTCCCAATTGGTAGTATTTCTTCTCCACTTGAAGAAACTGGACAGGCGATGATAGGTCAAATTTCACCACATGTTAAGGTGATTGATCATCCTCAAGGCAAGACTAGACTCTTAGAGCTGCTTGCAGACTACAGAAACATTGTAGCTTTACCAGGGGATGAGTTGGGGCACACAGATCTAACCTCACATCACATATCCTTAAAGGAGGGCACGAATTCAATTTACATACTGGCTTACCGACTACCACATAGCCAGCGCGCTGTAGCTCAGGACATGGTTCAGTATATGGTTCAGGATATGGTTCATGATATGTTGAATGAGAAGGTCATCACACATTCGTCTCCTTTCAATAGACCTTTGTTTTAGTCCCAAGAAGGATGGCGGTTGGCACTTTGATTATTGATTTTAGGCGCGTCAACAATGAAAATACTATCCCAGATAGGTACCCTATGCCTGGCATCTTGATGATATTTTACAGTTCTGGGCATACAGGATAACGCTGTTTTTAGCAATTTAGATTTGCGTAGCGGGTATTGGCAAATGCAGCTCGATGAAAAATCCCGAGAGGTTACTGCTTTGGGCCATTTTGAATTTCTGCAGATGCCATTTGTTCTCAGAAATGCCCCACTGACTTTTTAAAGGATGATCAACACCCTGTTTGCCGGATTGATAGGTACCACAGTCTGTGTTTACTTAGATGATCTCATAGTAGTCAGTAAGAATGTCGATACCCATCTTGTCAAACTGCGTGAAGTGTTACAAAAACTTTCTGCAGCAGGTCTTGGTAAACTTTCTAGATGTGAGTTTTTAAAATCCGGAATCCATTTACTTGGTCATGTAGTTGACGGCATAATAATTATTCATACAGTTGATGATGAGATGAGTTGTTGCTCCAGTTCGCGTCTACATCTGTTGATACGGTGCGTAGTTTACTTGGTTTATCTGGATATTATCGTTATTTTATTAAAACTATGCAACATTAGCGTCACCCTTAATTTAAGTTGAGGAAAGATGCAATTTTGTATATAATGCTGAACACGAAAACTAACATTTGAAAATTTGAAAAGCAGCACTTACCAATGCCCTGTTTTTACCATTTCCTGATTACTCTCACGACTTCACTCTGTGTGCCGACGCCTCTGGACAAGGGAATCGGGCTGTACTCATGCAGTTGGACTGACTTTTGTGTGTTGGCATGTTATTCAGTAACGCATTTAGAGACTTTAGCTGTTGTTTGAGCACTGAAAAATTTTAAAGACATCATTTTGGTTTTGTTGTTTTTGTTGGGTGTGTTCATGGCAGAAATCTATCAGGAGATTAGCATGTTGGTATTTGACCATTCAAGAATTCAAACCCGAGTTCTGGTATTACCTGGAAGAGCGAAATGGTCGCCGACGCTTTGTCTAGAAACATCGCACGTTCACTTTTCAAAATTAGAGGATGAACAATGATGCGATTCATTGTGGTCTTGCAGTCATTTTTGCTTTAGAGTCGGGGGAGGGAAGTTGAAGCTTACAAAATTAATTGTTCCGCTCAGGCAGGACTCCAAGGATGTGACAAATGCCTGCGGAAATTAGATATATTTTTTGAATTCTATGAAGAAAGACATGGAACTGCATACTACAATGTTTGTCATGTGCTCAACATAAGGGTACTACAGGGTCACCGGTTCCAATTCTACAATATTCTACACCGGAACGTCGGTTTGACACAGTCGCGATAGACTTGCTACAACTTCCAAGGAGTCATCAGGGATCCTCGTACGTGCTAGTGTGTGTGGATATTTTTTCTAGATTTGTGATTTTAGTCCCACTAATCTGTGGCCTATGCCTTAATGATGAATCTTATATGTCCTTTTACTACGCCCAAGGTTCTTCTCTCCGACAATGGATTAGAGTTCAGAATCAGCTAGTAGCATAAATTTGTGTATAATATGAGATACAACAGAGTTTTATTACAGCCTACCATCCACAGGCTAATGGCCTTGTCATGAGAACCAATCTTAAGATCTTAGAATACTTCCCCCGATTGGTGTGTGATATACAACACACACATGGGAGGATTGGTTACCGCAAATTCTTGGCGATAATGTGGGTCGATTAGCAGCTCTACCGGCAAAATCACCTTACTATGTTGTTTATGGCATGAATGAAACGTCTGCCTTATGACGTACTTACGACCCATCAATACTTATATTTTATAATATGGAAGATTTTTTGCTTACAAAACGAAGCTCAGCGTTTTACAATACTCATGGCCAGAAATACGGAAACATTTAGCAGCGACACGCGCTGAAATAATTTTACGTAACATAAACAAGCTAAGCCTGTCATGTTAGAAATAATTTGATGCTGTTATGGTGAGAGAATCTGAAAGAAACTCTAAGCTTTCAGACGAATTTTCTGGTCCATTCCGCTTTATCGTCAAAGAATCGGGCAACAAATTAAAAATTTGGAAGCCTAATGCTAAACCGCAGATTTAGTGCATATGGAAGCTATCTAAGGAGCCATACAGATTTATTGCCCAAGAATGGTAATGATATCGTAAGACACATCTTTTCAAACGGTACACAAACAAAGTGTGCCTAATGATTATCGTTTGAAACTTCGTTCTGCAAACAAATATTAAAATACGGTGAGCTTGTACAGAATGGCTTGGATCGTGGTGTGCTGCTCCTGCTGCTTTGGCACCTCTGTGTTGACGGATATGTCCACAGAAGTCCTTAAGCCAAGTGCGCTTATTTGCACCCCTTGAACGCGTTCTCCTTGTTGAATACGTGGCCAACATAATATATAGTGCCACGACTGCTCAAGCTTCCACGCCAGATGGAATCCATTGATGTTCAACTGCAAGCTGACTGTCTCTGATGATCTCCGTAAGAATCCAAACAGTTCGGCAATGGTTTCAGAAACTGTTGAGCTTCAGCTATTTCGTCTCGGAACCCTTCACAAGATTCTCGTCGCAGTCAGAAACACTATTCCAGCGTCTTAGAATGATCTTGCAAAGAAAGTGCGTTCCCAAACACAAAGAAAGCGAGGATTGTTTAATTTTGTTGGTCTTATACAAACGCTCTATTTGGCACAGTTACTGCAAGGATGTAGCTAAACTAGGAGACCACATGAACATTGTCCATCAAGCTGTTATTAAACAAAATCGGGTTATAGCTTAATCCTTTTATGCAATTAGTGCCTTAGAATCAAAAGTTAATGCGGTGTTGAGTCCTAACCATTTATCTAGGAGTTATTTATAAGTTAATGAATTCCAGTCCCCGACATTGGAAGTGCTCCTGTATTTTTCTGAGTATTTGCATGCTGCGGAAAGTTCTGTTAAAGATATAATTACTAACCAAAATTAACTTATTGCAAGCATCGTGGATGCAGGGTTAGGATGAGTGGATGTAAAACTTGTGTCTGTGAAGACTCCTCTTGAAACATTACAAATAGCCAAGTTGACTTATCATTTAACTACAATTTTCCCAGATCATGAGGTAGAATATTATTACCTTTTTATTTGGAGTCAACTCTCACGCACAATGCTATTCTTATCCACATACCTATGCTAGGGCAACATAAATTTAATGCATGGCATTTGGAACCCTTCCGTATTTTAATGACAAACTGTATACTCTGGATAGACCAAGGAACTTCTGCTAATTGATGAAGAATATACCTTGCTAGCATTGTATGATCCTAGGGTATTATCAAGGTGTCAATCGTCACATTTACATTTACACATATACCCAGCCTATGTCTTCTCATTCATTCCTGCTGCAGAAGGGATATGTGAATTGCTTCAGTCATACAAATTAACGTATGCAAGCTAACACAACATAGTTATAGGTCAATTTCTAGGAAAACTGTGTTTCATGCGCATCTGCATAATGTGAGATATTTTTTCTTTCCTGATGAAACTAATGTCATTTTAAAATGCCAAGATAGTGAAGTAAACAGTTAGTTGTGAAAGGATATTTAAGCTCGGATTACTGTGAAATAACTTGTAGTTCGTTGGAGACCCTTGCCTTCTTATTAGCATTTTGCATTGAATTTAAATCTTACTTCGTTGAATTCCATTGTTTCAAGTCCTTAATTTTAACTATTAGTAAATTCAATAATGTCTCCAGAGAAGTTGAAAGTTATTTCTTACTTGAAAGAGTCACAGTCTGCTAATTTAGAAAATCATTTGCCATTTTTATTTTGCAGAATTTGCAATACCAAGCTTTACCATCCCACTATTGTGTTAATTCTGGCAGTGATATTTTTGTTTTTGTTATAAGTCAGTATCTTCTAAGTTGAACATTGTCATATACTATCATAAGATACTATGATCTAGGACCCCAGTAATTAGTAAACCTATGGTTCAGAGTCCCCAACAGTGTCTACACATATGTTTTGTACCATGGTTAGGTTTATGTATAGGATGTATTCTGAGAGACAAGTTAATTCCTCGTGGAGGCTCAGAGGTGGTGACCAGCGATATTAGCCTTAGTTTTTTATATAAATATTAGGGCAGTACATTGAGTTTATATAATCATATCACCCCCTGTAACCTTACACTGACTATGAGGTAACATGGATGCATCACGTGATAGTGTTAAGTTTTCTTGAAAGGGCAAGGCCCTAAGAATGTTAGTTCATACATGAACCAACTTCTTTGAAACTTTTCGTGCTCAACCCCTCACCCCAACAGGATGTATTTTAGGAGAGCTATTTAACATAGCCTCCGTCCTCATTGTTCATAGCCTCAGTGATTTAGTTATGGTGATATACACTTGGAACTGTATATAATATATTGTCTTAATAAATACAGAAAGGACAGTTGGGTTTTGCTACTAAAACCCTCTATACTTTTACATGTTCCAGCCCCATTAACTAATTAAGAATCAAAGGTTAAAGGGCCAGTTCAGGAGCATGAAACTCATTGAAACTATAGGCCTGTCATACCACACGAATACTTGCTTGTTCTACACAGTTTATTGGGAGGGAACCTTTAAGGCGTCGCCTTTAACAACTTGAAGGTATATATGATATACCAGCAATATCACAAATAGTAATTCAGAAAAAAGATACCTAGGTGACATATGCTGACATGATCATTTTCAACTTAAAAAAAATAACCTCTTGAATACATTATAAATTATAGATGCATAACTTAGCTATAAATTGCTTATATCATTATAATAAACCTAGGTGATCATGCCATCATTCTTATTAAAATGTAGTTCATACTTATAGAAAAGTTATGTTAATTTTGCAAGGCTCTTTTTATCTTGTTCACCTGTTATCCTCGTTCTATTGACTTTAGGGAACACATATTAAGGCCAAAAACACCCTCAACCAAGTTCGGAAATTACGTGAAGGGTGATTTTCGTCGAGCGATCCACTTAATTTAATTAAATTGCCGTTTCCTCCCCCATCCCTTCCTCCCCTTCCTCCTCTTCCCTCCCTTTCCTCTCGCTCGCCCTTCTGGTTGCTGCCCGTCCTCCGACTTTCCTCATCTACACCCCCTTGAAGACGTTCACTGAACAGTAGAGACGATAGTTTGATGTCTCTGTTTCCCCTTTCATCCTCTCTCTCTCTCTCTCTCTCTCTCTCTCTCTCTCTCTCTCTCTCTCTCTCTCTCTCCTGCAATAATTCGGTTGATTACAAGATAAGTTCTATAATTTCAAAACTGGATAAATACATCTGTTGGTCGTGTTTAGTGTGAGCAACAAGGGTGAGGTCGTCTGCATACTGAAGGTCAGTAATGGAAGCTGCCGATACCTTTGTTCTTATCTGGAGTCGTCTTATGTTGAAAAACCCCATTTCTCCCTTTACTCGATGCCCGGCTAAATTGGCACTCCCACGAGTAAGGAAGGCAAAAAAATGGAAAAGAGAGTTAGTGCCAGTACACACCGTTGTTTAACCCCTGCTTGGATAGGGAAGAACTCAGACTGGGGGCCGTTATGCAGGACACTGCCGTCCTTGCCATGTACAGGCCTCATTGCTGTTCTCTACACTTTTCCTGTATTTGGCGGGCAGCAAAGATCATGTCAGTGGTGCCACGTGATGGTCTAAAAACACATTGAGATTCTGGGAGGAAGTTTTCCACCTCAGGAAGGAGTCTGTTTAGGAGGACTCGGGCGATAATCTAGCCAGCTACGGAGAGCAGCGTGATCCCACGGTAGTTACCACAGTCTGACCGGTCTCCCTTGTGCTTAAATATTTTGACAATGGAAGCGTCTTTAAGAGCTTGGGGGATTTCCTCCTTTCCCATATATTATTCAGGAGAGAGGGGAGACGGCTGGTAAGCAGAGATCCTCCTGCATTTTACACCTCGGCTGGGATTCCATCAGGTTCTGAGGCTTTGTTATTTTTCATCTGTTTGATGACAGTGATTACCTCATCCAGGGATGGAGAATAGCTGAGGTGGGTCAGCTGTGGATGCTGAGGGACCTGCTGGGTAGTTAGGACACCCAGATTGATGTTTCAGTTAAGCAATGAATGGTAGTGCGCTTTCCAGCACTGAAAAAGGGGCCTTCAACGTTTATAATTATGATGTTACCATCAGATGAGCGGAGGGAGGCTGCGCCACGAGAGGTTGGCCCATAAAATGTTTCAGTAGAAATGAAAAATTCATGCATCTTGTGCTAATCTGCATGTTTTGCATTTCACATGCTTTATTTTTAAGCCAGCCATTCTTTAGAATGCGATGTTCCAGCTGGGATGCCGCTTTCTTCTTGCGGAGGGTATCAGCTTTGTTCTGAGACTGAGGGTTGTTCTGCTAGTCAGTAAAAGCAGCACGTGTATTCTTTTGATCAGGTTGGGGGGTATCTCTGCAGGTTTTTGTCATAACATTGTTGAGAGTATCTCATTCGGCACTAGGATTCACGTTGTTTGTTGTTGGGTTGTTTATAAGCCATGTTCGAGCTGCTCTCTGAAAGCAAGTGCTACTGCATGCTCCTCCAGATGCTTAGTATTAAAACCTCTTCTGGACGCTGTAGTGGATGCAATCCTGAACCAAGGTTCTTGAAACTCCAGAGCACGAGCAGTAGGTATATTCAATAAGTGTACAAGACTTGGCGTGATAGCCGACCGATAGAGCAGGCACAAAGGGACCTTATTGTCCCCGGACCGTAGGTAGGCCGAGGCTGATCTGAGGGATGTTGTCTAGCTGGGCAAGGAGAGTTATGAACATCACTAGGACAATAACTGAGGTCCTCTAGTTACTTTCGATGCTTGTAGTACAGACGCCTTGCATAGTATATCAGGGCCTAGTGAGTGAACATAGGCATAGATATCAGACATGGTAAAATGATATGTAGTAATACAGACATGTGAATAAATGCTATTGAATGGTAACAAGTCTTGGCGTCGAGGCGTGTTACATATCTATACACCTCCCTCCCCCTTCTTGTCATGCTAGTGCAATCTCAGCAGTCTCGAGAACTCTTTTTCCATGAGTCGGGGAGGCGAGGACAATGGGGATCAACTGACGACCTTCGTTCTAGTCTGAGCAGAGACGAGGGGCGGGGAGGGTTAAATCACTAGAAAGGATGGCACTGGGCGGAGATAGGCGTCTGTTTCGCCACACACGACCACTGGGGAGGCGGACTTGAATGCAGACAGAGACTCGCCACGGCCATGACGACCCCGACCTTGTGTCCCCAACAGTGTGACGTCGGGTCCTGGATTGCGTGCCCCGCTGGCCAGCGGTCAGCTGGGAAGAGGCGGGCGTGGGCGTCATAGTGAAACTGTCTCTTGGGCCATCGGGCAGCCTTTCGTCTTGATCTGCCATTCATCTAAGAAGAGACTGGGGGTGGGCAGGCACGAGAGTCTGAAGGGGGCAGCTATACAACACCTGGAGCAGGAGAAAGATCCGGCAGGAGTGGGGGTGTTAGGGTTTCGCAGGCCCCTGTCGAACTCCTCGCAATCAGGTTCCCGTTGGTGCTGTCTTGAGATGAGTATTCTGGACTTACCGCTGCCTCGGCGTGGCCGACCGCCTCTGCGGGTAATGAGGGAGGTGACGATGTGGTGGACGCCCCAGCGTTCGGCAAGCTCTTGAACTCATGTGGCTATTGGTGAGGGCCACCGTGGTTGAGGCCCGGAGAGCCTCCGACTTCCCGGAAGAAGCGACCGGGTGCTTATCCGGATGATGACCCTGGAAGAGGTGGTGTCGACCACGCAGGGGAACTTCTACGGGCCATCAGAGAGCCTGTCAGCGACCACCAGGAAAAGACTTTCCGGCCATTAAAAAGAATCGGCGGACACGGACTCAAAGGGGCCGCTTTGGGAGAATCATTGCACAGGTACGGCTCTTGTTGCTTCTGGCTGGACTGGAGTTAACTGGCAAGGCTCTGAGCCTCAACACGTTATACTAATATCGGCGTCAATACCAGGCCAGAAGGAAGCGGTCTGACGGGCTCTGCGCCTGGTGGCTAGCGCGCGGTGGCTGTCATGGGCGGAGATAAAAGTGCGCCAGCGAGGGCAGTGGGAACGACGATCCTGGGGCGTACAACGCAGCTCTCCGTCGCATAGAGGCTATCCCTTGGCTTCCAGAGGGAGGCGGAGGCGTGAATGTCATTAGCGGTTGGTGGGGAATCCATGGAACGTAGTCGAGAGTTGGGCGTATGCCCATGTGGCGGCGGCGTCTGGCTCCTGGAGGAATCTCGTCTTCGGCAAGAGCGTCGTCGTCGTCTTGTTAACCTGCAAGAGAAGTGGCTGTGTGTGTCACTAAGGACCGAACGCGAGCAGCGGCCGTGTAGTACAGTCGACTTCATCTTCAGGTGTGGGGCGACTAACAGGAAACTCGGAGGGCGTCTAGTGATATGCTAGAAGCTTCGGTAGCGCCACGGCAAAGACGTAAGTGGCGGTCTTCTCTTTGAAGGCGTTGGGCGAGGATTTTCGATGGCGTCAGCGATGTGATGATTGAGGATGGAGTATGAGCGGGCGATGAAGGGTCCGTCATGAGGGTGAAATACCCAAAGGCCGAACAGGTAAAGGCGGCACTTGGCCATAGCCCAGGCGACTGCCAGCATCTCTAGTTCGGAAGCCAGGTGGCGGTATCTGGTCTCCGTGTCCGTCAAAACCTGGAGCCACACTAAACTAGGCGCAGTCTCTACCTGGCCGTGGTCTTGAGGAGGCGTATCCGGGCTTACACGTATAGACAGGAGGCGTCGGTTTGGAGGACCACTGGTAGGGCGGGTCGAAGGGTGCCAAGGCTGGTGGTGACAGCTCGCGCCTTCTTATGCCTGAACCCCGCCAGGTCATGTTGGTCAGGAGTCCAGAGGAAGGAGCGCTTGGGGCTCATGAGGCGTAGAGTTGGGCTGATGTGGCGATTTGGGGAGAAAGTCAGCCAGCTGATTTACCAGGCCCATAAATGGCGGGTAGAGTCAGGTTCGCTGGGTAGGGAAGTCCCTGATGTCAGCCTTCTCCTCATCAGCTGAGATCCCCCTCTGGCGAGATGTTGTAGCCGCGGTAGTTAACTTGGGAGGCGGCGACCACAAATTATCTTTGTTCGGGAGGTGATGCCATGGCACGACATCTTGTGAGCATCAGATGAACTACCGGTTCAAGTGGGCGGGAATCATCGTCGAAAACGGGATGTCATCTCGACGCTCACGCAGTTGGTGACACCCTGCAGGGCCATATCCCCACCGCAGGCGATGCGCATCCCGTTGCTTTCACCGAAGCCCATGGGTCGCGGTGTTAAACGGCGTGGGCGTGATGAATGTAGTGGTGGCGATCTTCTTCCGCGGTCGACTTGCCAGTACCGATGTGGTACATCGCCGTGGTAAGAAACTTTGCAGACAGGGTGGCGCTGCGGACTGCTTGAATGGGCGTAGGCGATGGATGGGCAGGGACAGGAGACCCTCTTGAGTTGAGATGGGTGAGGTCCACTGTGATCGCGGACACCTACAGGCAGGTGCTTCAAAGACATGGTGCTTTCCACTCGGAGCTCCTCACGGCGTGTCTGATCCCTGCTGCACCAGAGATCGAGCTCCGCCTTCACCTTGTCCCGTGTGGCAAAGGGATAGGCCTGGGTGTGTGGATGGCGAAGAGCGTTGCGCCAGGCTTGAGGTGGTCTCATCAGGGGGCCTGTCATCTTCTTGAGCGGCGTCTTCTGGAAGTCGGACTTGGAGGCAGACTGTCGTTGAACTGACGAAAAAAGAACTCCCGGGCGGCAGCAGGTGTGGTCATGGCTGAAACAGGTATCTCTGCACACCTGTTGAGGTGTGTCACAGCGAGGATGGGCTTTACAGGAACTCGGATGAGACAATGGCCAAGTCTGACAATGGCCATAGGCAAGAGAGGGTTGGATGCCCTCGTGGACGTGGACTGTGGCAAGGCAAGACTTGGGACGAGCTGTAATGTTGCCAGCGAAGCACCCCCCAAAGCTGGAGACATCAGGGACCCGTCCGCTGTGAGCCGTCGTTCCTGGCTGTGGGTGACAGAGCTACTCCTAAGGGATGTTGAGAGAGCGTCCAGGTGTGTTGGTCAATCACCGTGATGTCGCGCCCGTGTCAGGTATCATCAGGTTGGAAGAAGTTGGTGCCGTGGGACATACGAACATTGACAGGCTTGGGGAGCCTGTCCTCGAGGCATCGTCCTGCGTAGCATCCTTTGTTGTTCTCGGGGAGACGAGTGAAGAAGACATTTTGACCTGGAGATGGAAGCTTCTTGGTAGACCCTGTAACACTTGGCGAGTGTCGCCTTGTTACGCAAGCGTTGCATGAGACTTGTTGGCGGGACATCCGAGGTGTGCGGGGCCAGTGTATGAAAACCCGCAGTTTTCGACATGTACACTATCAGCGCAGAGGCACTTTCCTGGACCGTGCTGGCGCTGACAACTTCTGATTCGGGGAGAAAGCCACGGAAGGTGACCGTGGCGAAGGGCTGTGGAAAGGGCGCCGTCTGCCTCTGGCGTTGATTCCTCTTGTAGGTGGAGGCGGCGTGAACTTGAAGATGGCGATGAGTGTATAGCTGAGGCAGCCTCTCTTCATGGCCTCATCACGACCTACAATGGGCGACGAAGTCAGTGAGGAAGCGGCGTCGAGAGTGAGGAGTTTCTGAAGCAGGTCCTCGTCATGCACCCATCCTTAAGATCATGTGAGCTGGATCTCGCTTTGGGTTACAGGATCGCCTGTACATAGGTCCACCCTCGGCTGCTAGGTCCTTAAGTCGTGCATAAGTCTGAGAATGATTCCCCAGGAAGCTTGTTTGCAGGATAGCAGTTCCCTCTGACGCAAAGGCTTCATTGCAGGCCACGAAATGTCTGCAAGGCGTCCTAAGACCTCTGTCACTGACATGGAGGAGTCAGGGGTGAATGGCTAGCGTGTGCTCTAGGAGGCGTTGAACATCGAGGAGATGCACGATCTTAATTGGATGAGTTGTTTCTGAGGCATTCGATTGAGGTCAGACATGACAGCCAAAATCTTGAAAGCGACGTCGCCAAGTGACAGTATACTTGACGCATGTTGCATCGGATTGAAGAATTGGGGCTGTTAACTGAAGACTTGCAATGCAGGGTATTACTCGAGGCGGCAAGCGGTGGGGAGAGCCGCGGAGAGGTCGACGAAGTTGAGACTGGAACAGGTGGTTGAGAAGAGCTGAGGGGCATGCCAAGGGGATGAGTGGCGATGTGAGGCGTTGTCTGAAGGATAGATGAAGAGGCTGAAGCTGGCGTTGGTTGTAGCAGCTGGTGAAGTCGTCCTCATTGCCAGCAATTCCACTAGTCCCAGGAGTTTGTGGTTATCAGCTTGGTGTTGTTGTTGAAGTTGGAGACGGTAGCTGATTCTCTTGACGTCTTTAGGCTTCCTTCTCTTTGGAAGCTTTGAAGTGAATTCAACTAGCGTATATCCTGGCTCCCCATCACTTTTGAATTTGGCGCGCCAGCGTGTGAGGCGTGAGGAGGAGGGTGGGGGGTCTGTGAGCTTCGTCTGCCTCCTAATCCTCATCTAAATTTCGGCAAATCATCATTGAGTCAGACATCTCGTGCTTGGTGTGGTTGCGATGGGAAAGACAAAGAATAAGGTGAAGTGCTATGTTTTCGTCAATGTGCTTGCTAAGTGTAGGAACTGGCGGGCAAGTAAAGAGTACTGACTGTAATATGTTGTGCAGAGTGAGGGAGACGGCTGGCAGCGGTGCTTATCCCTCAGGCGCCAGGCAGGCTGGTGCAGTGACTCAGTGTGGGAGGCAGTCAGTGGCTTGCGGGCCTGTCGCGGGCCTGTGTAATACCTGTGTATGTGCGGAGGTGCTGTCTTGGAGACTGGGCTGGGCGTTTCTGCTACCTGTAGGGCATAGGGGCCTAGCAAACAGACATGAAAGGCACTGCACTTCATAGGGCACTTCACAAGGTCACAAAGCACTTTCATCCAGGGGCACTGGAGTATATCTTCCTGAGCGGAGAGGGGCCGGGGAGACGGAATAGGCCGGCTTTTGACTTGTGAGCATAGGTGGTGGAGCTACTCCAACTGCACCATGTAGTGGATGCAATCCTGAACAAAAGGTTGCTTGAAACTCCAGAAACCTTGGTAGGTATATTAATAAGTGTGCAAGACTTGGCGTGATAGCCGACCGATACAGGAAGCGGGCACAAGGACCCCGGACCGTGGGTAGGCCGAGCTGATCTGAGGATGTTGTCTAGCTGGGCAGGAGAGTTGCTGAACATCACTAGGACAATAACTGAGGTCCTCTGGATTACTCGACTAAGCAATTTACAGACATAGTATATGGGCCTAGTGAGTGAACATAGGCATAGATATCGAACATGGTAAAATGATATGTAAGTAATACAGACATGTGAATAAATGAGGTACAATGAATGGTAACAGAGTCTTGGCGTCGGGCGATATTCACATATCTATACAGGCGCTTGCTGCCTTCGCTGTTTTGGGGGCGACGTGAAGTGAGAGCTTGGCACTGACAAGTCGTTGATCAGTGTCACAGTGGTCTGAGCCACCTCGCGGCACGGGTGAGAGGACATCCGGTGATCTCTTTCTCTCACAATGATGTAGTCAATGAGATGCCAGTTTGATCGTGGGTGTTGCCACGAATCTTGGAACTTGTCGGCCTGCTGAAACAAGGTATTGCTGATATTGAGGCTGTGAGCAGCACATTTGCTGAGGAGAGTAGGCCGTGAGGCATTACACTTGCACAGTCCATTTCTCCTAATGGTTCCCGCCAAATGTTAGCATCTCTGCCAACTCTGGCAAAGAAGTCGCTAGCGAGTGCAGCATTGTCTTGTCCGGGATTGAGGTTAGCACTTTGTCAAGGTCGGCATAAATGCCTCCTAATGTCATCCTCTGCATCCAGTGTTGCGTGTTACGAGTTGGGATTTAGAATATAGTTAAAAGTCTACCCAGAGCCCAACAGGCAACAACAATAAAAGAACAAAGACAATCCGACTATAAAAGGGTAGACAAAGGATGCGATTTTTTTTGTGTATAATAGTACCATAAATTCCTTAACAAAATGTTCAGCTTTCATTTACCCTTAACCATACTTAACCTAAACATTAACAGTATATACATATTTATACAACATACAATAATTTGAAGCAAGGTGGAGGTGGGGAGGCAATATAAGATTACAAATACTTAAGTGTGGAGCTGAGATGGCTGACTGAGGCTGAGTATTGTAGAAGACGGTAGGTAGTCACTGTGCCGTAGGTTTCTGGGATAGGTGATCCTGTGGTCACCTCCCAGAGTGAACTGAACTCTCATCGAACTGGAGCTGATGAGGAAGACTTTGAGGAGGTGACGCAACAACCAGGATATGGAGAAGGGAAACCCCGGAGTGGTAACTAAGAGTAGTCATACTGGGTTTCGTCCCTAGATGGCGCGTTGCTCGTGGTGCTGTAGGTAGATCAGGACAATAGATGGCGTGGTTCGTAGTGCTGTAGGTAGATCATGACAATTGATGGCGTGGTCCGTAACATGGGCATAGCAGTGATGAAAAAGGCATGACGTGAGTGATTCAGTGGGACTCTCAGCATCATAAGGCGCTTGTTCATCTGAACAGGCATTTTAGTTAGCCTGTGTAGGATTTGTTGGCGTATGGCAAAGCCAACTCTATAAATGCGGTTTCTCTCCGCGAGCACCCTTCAGAAGAAATATAGCCAGACTCCTTCTGTGAGTCGACCCTCATTTGGGGCCAGGAATTACTAATGGCTGCTATGTAGATGTTATCCTATCCAGCTCTTTTGCCACAACGGCAGTTCTTCTTCAGACGCTCATTTGTACTATCATCGAAGGTCCTGACATCCCATGCAGCGACCATAGGAGGTTGTATGGTTTTGTTTTGTTTGGATCTGTGTTTTGACTGTGTTATCGACAGCATATGGATGACCTTATGGTGCGTTGCCCAGTCAGGTTGGCGTTTTGGCAGGCTATGTTTAGGCACGATTCTTAGCTCCTCTTCGTGTGGGGTGAGCAGAGCGGCTCCTTAAAGGCTACACCTTGCACGGATCGGATTGCACTGCTGCCTAGATCCCAGTGCATAAACGACCATCCTGTAAGCCGCCAGAACAGAGTTGTGACTAGAGACTGTCAGCTTACATCTCACCTGCCTCGTCTGTCGCCATAGGACTTTTAGGGGTATCGGAGTTTTGATGATGTTGAGAGGTATGATGAACTGAAAGCTCTCGTGAGTTGATTTATGTGGTGGCTGGGAGTGAAGGCTGCAACCACACATCTGCTCTCCCTTTTCTGATCAGGGTGCAAGTCTTGCAACGAATGGGGAGAGGGATTGCAATAGACTGCCGATAGCCCAGCTTTTCAGGTTTGCCTTAGTAGCCTGTCCATCAGGATTGCCTTCGTCCGCCTGTGTATTCGTTGGGTTCCTAGGATGGTCATCTCTTCCGCCTATACCGCCGTTCGAGTCTTGTTGGAGCTCTGAAAGCATGTCTGCCTGATGCGGGGCTCCACCGCAGATTTTCTTGGGGTTTACTTCAGTGTATATACCAAGGTTAATCCTCAAGGCAGTGGGGCAATGGCTGGTTGGCGCCAGAACGTGTCCACATGCCAGTGGGCTATGCGCCGTCCACTAGGACCCAATGCTACTGAGATCATCTGCTGGTCTAGCCTGGGCACGAAGGCACCCAGTTATCGTGTGTTGCCAGAGGAGGCACAGCTGGAGTCTTGATGGTGAAGAGTCTGTGTACTGGCAGGGGAAGACTTATTTCCCTGTTCGCTACGAGGGCCAGCAGCGGCGGCGACTAAGACGAGGGCATGCAGTGTTTGTACGGCTGCCACACTAGACTCATTTCACCACCTGTGTGCGACACACAGAACACACACACACACAATGCAGTGTTTACAGAGAGAGAGAGAGTAAAACACTGCACTCATCCATCGAATCAGGAACTGTTGTAGCAAGCGCTACTAACAATAAACCTCTTTTTTTTAATAAACCTACGACGCTTATCATCATTATTAACCCCAAAAATGCTGTAGGAGTCTAAATACTTGTACAGTCATACGTTTCACTCAATAAATTAATTTGAGCTATTGAGTTGAATGGAACGTATGGGATGCCTCCGTTCTCCCTAACACCAAGAACAAAATAAAAGAACAGTGGGGTTTCGATTTCAAGACAAACGCTTCAGCACACCAGCCAATCTCCAGAGATTCCGCTGCTTGACACTCAATCCTTCGCTAATATTGGACCAGGCTTAAGTTGCTCTACAGTTCCGTCCTGCTCAACGCAAGACAAAAATCGATATCAGCAGAGCCATTAGGAGTTAAATGGAGCTTCATAATGTATTTGTGCACTTTGGCATATTTGTCTCTGTTTGATTTTCATTTATTTTATCCTTCCTGTGTATTAATGCGGTATTTTACAAGATTGTTATATTTTAAAATAATAATTATATACAAAAATAAGTGCCAATGTGTATAAAGTATTTTAGTGGTGCAAGTTCCCCATTTTCTTTTATGAATAATTTCCTCCATGATAAAATTGTCGTTTGTAAACACACCCAATATCCTGCTTCCCTATTTTATAAAACTTCTTACCTACCTACTATAAAAGCACTCTACCCACGTAGTTATCTATATCCCCAGCTCCTTCTCTACCTTCCTACTTACTTACCTACAGTATAATCCTTCTGACTCACGTGACTACCTGCTTGCCTCAGAACCTACCTTCCTCTGGACTAATTAATTATCGTCTACCTTATATTGATCGATAATGCAAAACATCTCTCAGCATATGATGATGTAGCCTCTTATATTTAGATAACGAATAATAGTTAGATAAATGAATGACATGATAGTGAACCATAACACGCTCATAACCAAAGAGATGTAATGTGTCTCACTTTCTTATTGTTGTTGACTAGTGTTCAGTATTCACCAACCTAAATTCGCTCTTAAAAGACCTTAATTGTTGAAGCTCATTATTACATTATATGTTCATCACCTGTGAAACGCTAAACCTTTACGAATACCCGCAAGTGTACTCATTCCAAAAATATTTTTAGGAGGTTCAATAAATTTTAAAATGGACACTCGATCATGTTGTCTCGGTAGGGTTATAAATCCTTTTTCCCGTTGTGTCATATTGTCTAACACAAAACTGTAAAGTACAGGTGCGAGTTACATCATAATAATGGAGGCAATATTGTTTTAGGGTAATAAATTGATTAATTAATTAATAGGTAAGCAACATGGTTTTTTAAGACATATATGGACAGGCTGTATACCCTGTTAAATTAACTTTGGGGTTGAAAAAGACTAATATTTAGTATTTATTATGGAAAATAAATACACTACTAAATTAGAACACAACAGATTTATATTAATATAAGCAAGGAGAATTGCCTACCGCATTTTTTCTATTAATGATGGAATTAATTATTTATAAAAAAGTGAAGTCAAAGTATAAGCTGTGTTTAATTACATACAGGGAGGGGATCGGGAGGGGGCAGACGGAGGGGCAGACGGAGGTGAACAGACAGGAACAGGGTTGTTGTGAGCCAAGTGGGCGGGATAAGTAGAGAACCCTTCACCCAGCTGACATTCTTAGAGCTGCTCCTCACTCGATCTCTCCCCTTCTCCTACCATCTCACCCAATCTCTTCTTCCTTTCTCTCGTCTTTCACTTTACGATAATGAGAATTCTAAATCTAGCCAAGTTTTCAAGTTTGGAGACGTTGATGAAGCAGTGATCCTTATTTTACCAATTTAAAGAAAAAATACGAAGGACAAAACTTACTTAGATAATTTAATTTAAACTAAAATAGGTGACGAACAAAATATATGAATGATTGAAAGAGATAATAATCATTGCTTATTGCTATACGTCATAAAGTGGTTTTTGTAGTTAGTGTGGATGAAACAGCAGATTACTCTCAATGCAGATTACAGTGAAACTTCAGATTGCCAACAGAGGCAATTATCACCTTCATCCCCACTTGCATTTGCCTTATCCTTCTAGCAGTTATCATGTTGTTGTTTCCTCTCATTTCCAGTGTTTATCTTGTTACAAGCAATTTCAATGCACTATTCTTAAGGGCACGTTTAATGTTTGCCTTGCTCCTGTATATTCAGTGTTCCTCCAGCATCCCTATTGTTGCATCTCTAACCCCTCTCTCCGTTTTAAGTTGTTACCTAGCTATTAAATATCTGCATCATCCCTTAAAACATTCCTGAAAACATTTTGGTGTGTGTATCTCCTCCATCTCTACAAAGTATGCAGAATATACTGTACTTCCATGAAATTTCAATGTATCATCGTCACCTCTTTCCCGGCGTGTTCAGCAAAGGTTATCATCTCTCCATACGTGCTCAGTTTCTTTCTCCTGAATATCCAGGGTTTTGTTCTCTAGCCGTCAACATACGGTGTTGAAGACAGAATATTTATTTTAAGAAGTTATTTTCTTTTGTAAATTCACTCATTTCCTCTCTTACTTTCAAGTGGGGTCGCCTATATAAAGATGACTAATTTTGTTAGACAGCAAAATGGATTTATTTAAATATTGCAGAGAGATTAGAAATTTTACCGACATTGTTTGGCAATACTATAAAATATCCGGTAGGCCCTAAGGCGAAAGATTCCTAAAGTCGTGGGACGCATTCAGCATACAGTGTACCTGGAAGGAGCTGCTGTTGACCTATTTACTATTAAAATCAACATTATTTAATTTCTGCAACTTCTCTTTATATATTCAAATTTTGCTTCGTTAAACTCATTAATGGGCTATGATCTGCCATTTTTATGGTACAGGATTAAAAAATTATCGTGTTTGTAATTCGTTTTGTGATACTGTGTGACAAAATTTTTATTTTCTAAAATGCAATATAAAATAACTTTGACATAATTGCCACGAAGAAACGTTTTGTTTATAATGTCACTTCGTACCAGTCATTGTCATGCACTTTACTTCAAAATGTTCAACTTCGTATACTCATCTTTCAAAAGAAAAGTCATGGCAGCTTCAACACGGATAAAACATTCAAGAGGAGCAAGTACGACATTACACGATCGTTGCCACTGTCACAGCTGTGGGTAATGACTCGGAGGGCGTTATCCCTGATGACAAGCTCAACGGATGAGGTGATCAAAGAAAAATTTAGATTTTGACTCCTTTCCTTTTGGCAACAAGATGAAGACTGTTATTAAAAGTCGGTGTTTGTGTTATGTAAATTTCGTGAAAAGCATATACAGGGTAACTCTAAAGCTACCTTCTCTCTCTCTCTCTCTCTCTCTCTCTCATGCCTATACGTTTAACGATACTATACAAGATAAAAAATTAAGACGTAATAATGTCAATGGTATCTTTATTTCTTTTAAGCAAACTCCATAAACAGAAACACGTAGCAAAATAAGTTAAAAAGGAGAAGAAAAGAATTATCAGATGTAGACACGCAGCTTATCTCGTCTAGGCCACGCCAACTCCGTGACCCCACCAAAAGATATAAGAATTTGGGTTAGTAGTAACGGCATAACGTGAGCTACAGTGAAGGTGATGAAGTGGCTATATGCATTTTATAAGCATGCGTGTCGATGCTAATCTCGGCATACTTTCATAATTTGATCATCGACCTACATAAGCTTTTTGAGGTAATGTTGGTTTTTGCGAGAGGAGACAACCTTAACAACAGTGATGATTACGGTAGTTTTGTATGATCCAATTACTTGAGAGGCGGAGATTTGACTTACGACTTGAAGAGTAAAGAATTTTGTCACTGTAGTTGTGCGAGACAACCTGTCCATCATAAGCCATACTGGATCCTTAGCATCAGGCTCACCAGCTAAACTACACCAGAAGATGTAATAGCTGTTTTTGTATCACATTAATTGTTTTAAATAAGTTCTGGAACTCTTTAGTGACTGGTTTGATGTAAACACTTCTTGCCGTTTTCTTTTTATTGTTGAAGCAGCAAAATACACAGATATAATCTGAGCGAATAAATTATGGATTCTTTCCAGTGTTGTGAATAACACTTTCAGATAACTTGAGTTAGGTGTTTGACTTCCCTGTCCAAGTGGTGATAGTCTACTGCCTTCTCTGGGTGTGAGAGGGCGTGGGAGTAGAACGCTTGTTTGATTAATCAGCTGACCTGTGCTCAACTTTTGAGAGTTGCAATCCAGTATCTGTCGTGAGCAACATGTTGACTCATGGTGAATAACGGTGTTATTCATTTGATTTTATATAAAGCAAACGTGTTGTTTACATGGCTCCACGGGATGGAGGTTGCCAATTTTCTTCTCCTACATCAATTATAAAATAGGACTTGCTAAATAAATCCCTGATTTATAGGTTTTATGGCGGCTGAAAGACCCGTGAGTCAAGAGCCAGCCAGATGAGAGGAGGACTTGGCAAAATTAACTCAATGCTACTGAGCCTCTGCTCTTCAATGGGAAGGTAACTACAACCTCACAGTAAAAAATTACACACAACCTTACAAACGCAAAAAACACACACCAATCTTCAGATATATCCTTATCTTGGCAGCTCGGCAGAGTTCTAAGACCAGGAATGTTGTGCGAAAGTAACTCACTTATAAATCCTGTTACTTTGATTTTTGTTCTAGAAATGTAGATTTTCGATATAACTCGTTAAGATTAATGAATCAGAAAAGAATCTTTTGCGACTTATAAGAAAACACGTTCATATAATCATACGTCAAAGTTCCTCAACAATTCACAATGATGCTGTGAACTCAAAACCTTTAATGAGACCAGGTAACAAGCAAATATACGAAGTCTTAAAAATCCTTGATCAACTGCAATGAAACAGCAGTGATAAAATACCGGCTCCACTCGTCATCCTCGTTTCCTCCCTCTATCACTATCTTACTGTTATTAATTATTCAATATTTCTTTATTCCACGAGTGGTAGCTACCTCCTCAGCGGTCTTTGTCCTTATAGCCCGAAGGCACACCATCTTCGTCAGGTGATCCTCATAGCTGATAATGGAAAGGGAGTAAAATCGTTGGATTTCTTATATATGTTATCATGATTATTAATTATTCAAAGCCCTTCCCACTATCGGGTCTCATTAAGAAAACAAAGTAAAGTGAATTATGCATGAGTATCTGGGTTTTAGTACCAAGTAGGGTGTGGACCAATTGTAAACAATTGCCAATACTTGCTTTCTAATCTGTACCCGTGAATTCATGCTGCTCTTTTCAGCTATCACTGCAGGTATAACATTGTTCAGGCTTTTGTAATGTTGGCATAATTTCTCTCGGTACCTTCAAGAGGGCGTTTCCTCCATGCTCTTGCAAGAGAAGTAGCATGGATCACATTGATATCTTCATCTGCAGCTTTACCGTGGTACATTCAGCTGTTACTGTCAGGTTTCATATTTCTGTAACACACGGTCCTCCTGAGTCTTCTTCATGTTAGGTTGTTTAGTTAAGTCAAGCGATTAAGAATCGTGTCTACATCTGTCGGGTCGAGACCTATTAAGGCGCTGCTCCTGCTGAGCAGCGGCCGCTTTTGGCCAATGTTCGACCCATTCCCAAGTCTCTCTGACCCATCCTCACCACCGGATATCTACATAATCAAAAGTGACAATTTCATTTTGGAAAAAGTGGGACCAGTGTTGGACAGATGATTAACACTGTTTAAATGAATTCAGGACTAGACAGTACCGGTGAGCCGTTACACACCAGTGAGATAAGCACCCAAGAACTGACCGCCATCCTGTGACCAGGAGATGCTAATTAGTCCACCATGGGAACAACAGTGGGTCGGCTTCACAACTACGAGATAACACAACACCACCCAGAAGGGCGAGGTGCTGTGACACCACCCCACCCAGTGTCTATGACCACGTGAGGTCCTTCATATCAACACCCGAGGGCGAGTTACCACGTGAACACCACACCACCTGGTGTCTCCAGACCACGCGAGGTCCTTCATATCAACACCCGAGGACAAATGCACCACGTGCCACCACCAATGTTTCTGACCAGCCCAAGAGGGCCATCAACTATAACTATAATAATTTGTATGTTCAATCATTGTTCTTCTTCTTAATAATGAAACCTTTTGTTAATCAACCCACCCACCTCATGTCTTTTGTATGTAATAAGTCATTTTCAATGTATATTTTTCAGCGTTCGGGGTGCAGAACTTTTCAATAAACCATTAATTATCATTATTTTTCCTTCACACACACACACACACACACACACTGCATAGGTGTTGAGGAACTCCATAGGTCACATTTAGTGTGAGCGACAAGGTGAGGTCGTCTGCATACTGAAGTTCAGTAATGGAAGCTGTGTGCCTTTGCTCCTGCCTGGGTCATGTTATGGTGAAAACAACCTTCATCCGGTACTCGATGTCCAACTTGCCAGCTAAGGACAGCAGCGAAATTCCACAGTAGTTGCCACAGTCTGGCTGGTCTCCTTCTTATAATAAATATTGAAGATGAAGGCGTCTTTAAGAGTTTGTGGGATTTCCTCCTTTTCTCATATATTCACCAGGAAGTGGAGACGGCTGGTAAGCAGAAGTCATCTTGCTTTATACATTTTGGGATTCCAACAGGCCCTGAGGCTTTGTTATTTTTCATCTGTTTGATGGCAGTAGCTACCTCATCCAGGGTTGGAGGATAGCTGAGATAAGTCAACTCTGGATGCTGAGGGACCTGCTGGGTAGTCAGGACAACCACATCAGTGTTTCGGTCTTGCAGCGAATGGTAGTGCTCTTTCTGGTGCTGACGAATGCCTTCTTCGTTTTAATTATCTAGTTTCAAGTAGAAGGTAGTAGGCAGCTTCAAGTAGTATTTAGTAGGCAGCTGCTAAACAGGGATGTACTACCGCCGGAGAAGATATTGGAAGCATAATGTATTGTCTAATGGTAGACCCTGCTGCCATATGGCATCACGAAAATTGTGACCAAGTCCCAGGTTGCTGATCTGACTTTCTGCCTCATTTACACACAATTACAGGGTCTCAAATATTTCTCTTAACATTGACAACACAACACATATATTGTTTCTCACTTTTGATCTTTTTCATTTTGTATTTATGGTTCGTTATTATTATTATTATTATTATTATTATTATTATTATTATTATTATTATTATTATTATTATTATTATTATTATTATCATTATTATTATATTATTTTTATTATAAATTTTATTTGCTATGAATTATTATTATTATTATAATTATTATTATTATTATTATTATTATTATTTTTATTATTATTATTATTATTATTATTACTATTATTATTATTATTATTATTAATATTATTGTTAATATTATTATTACTTTTCACCTCAGGCCCGATGTGGGTCCGTGACCTGTGCCCAGGTGGGCTAATCCCCGTAAAAAAATAAATAAAAAGTTACCTTTGGATGAGCGGATGGGGGCTGTGCCGTGAGCGATTGGCCCATAAATGTTTTAGTGGAAACTAAAAATTCGCGTATCTTGTGTTGATCTGCAAGTTTTTGCGTTTCACATGCTGTATTTTAAACCAGTCGTGCTTTTGTTTGAGAAGATCGCGCTGGGTCGCCGCTTTTCTTCTTGCGGAAGGTATCAGCTTTGGTCTGAGACTGAGGGGTTGTTCTGAGCCAGTTAAAGCAGCAAGTTTATCATCGACGAGTACATTAATTTCCTGGTCAATTTCATCAAACCAGGCCTGGTGTATTCTTTCGATCTGGCCGAGGGTCTCTCTGTCTGTTTTGTCATAATAGTGTCGAAAATACCCCATTCGGCACGGGGATTTAGGTTGCTTGCTGTCCGGTTGCTTATGAGCCCATGTTCAAGCTACTTTCTGAGAGCATATGCTACCGCTGGATCCACCAGATGCTTAGTTTTAAATCCTCTTCTGAAGGCTTGTTGCTTTCGCCGTTTTGGGGCGAGGTGAAGTGAGCTTGGCTCTGTCAAGTCGATGATCAGTGTCTCGGTGGTTTGAGCCACGCATTGCTCGGGTGATGAGGACATCTCGGCGATATTTTTCTCTGACAATGATGTAGTCAATGAGATGCCAGTGTTTGGATAGTGGGAGTTACCACAAACCCTTCAACTTCGCGGCCTGCCTAAACAATGTATTAGTGATAGTGAGGTTGTGTGAAGCAAACTTGCTGAGGAGGAGTTGGCAGTTGGGATTACACTTTCCTATTCCATTTCTCCCTATGATTCCCTGCAAATATCAGCATCACTGCCAACTCTAGCATTGAAGTCACCAAGGAGCACGGCCGTATCTTCTCTGGGGATAGAGGTTAGCACTCTGTCGAGGTCGGCGTAAAAGGCTTCCTTGATGTCATCCTCATCCACTGTTGTGGCATATGCACTGATGAAAGGCATGACATGGTGATTCAGTGGGACTCTGAGTGTCATGAGGCGCTCGTTGATCTGATCAGGCATTTGAGTTAGCCTGTGTAGGATGTGTTGGCGTATGGAAAAGCCAACTCCCCATAACGGTTTCTCTCCACAGGCTTACCTCCGAGAAGAAGGTATAGCCAGCCCCGTTTTTTGTAAGTCGACTATCGTCCGGGAGGCGGGACTCACTAATGGCTGCTATGTCGATGTTATACCTAGCCAGCTCTTTTGCCACAAGGGCAGTTCTTCTTTCAGCATGCTCATTTGTGCCAGTATCCAGAAGGGTCCTGACATGCCATGCAGCGACCATAAGAGGTTATAGTTTTGTTTTATTTTGATCTGAGATTAAAGTGACACACACACACACACGCACACACAGCCTGGTCGTCTTCTCTCAACTCTACCCAACAATGTCAGCTAGAAGGTACAGAAAAGGGCCTGCAGAATCATGCTCGGCGCAGACTACTCCGCTACAACAACGCTCTCTCCACCCTGGAAATGCCATCCCTCAGTGACCTTCACCACCAAGCACTAGCAAGGTTTGGCAGTAGACTACTGCACCATCCTCGTCAGCGCCACCTCCTGCTGCCGGCAGTCCCCACCACCTCGCACAGGCTGCCACTACAACAAAATTCAGGATAGAGCCCGCATTGATAGATATAAGAATAGTACCATCCCATCTATTGTTAAAATAATAAACAAATCTGATTTATGTACTGTACAGCCCTGTAAATGTATTGAACGCATATCATTATGTCTATATCACATGTAAGTTTGTATATTTTCAACCACAGCCCAATACGTAACTTCTA
>NW_024749657.1:11434504-11516684 GCF_018991925.1 Homarus americanus
TGTGGATGCAGTCCTAGACAGGTTCTTGAAACTCAGAGCATGAGCAGTGGTATATTCATGTGTGTCAGGACTTGGCGTGATGATAAGATACAGGAGGCGGGGACCCCGTGGGTAGGGAGTGGGCTGATCTGAGGGATGTTGTCTAGCTGGGCAAGGAGAGTTGCTAGACATCACTAGGACAATAACTGAGGTCCTCTAGTTACTCGACTAGCGCGGTACAGACATAGTATATCGGGGCCTAGTGAGTGAACATAGGCATAGATATCAGACATGGTAAAATGATATGTAGTAATACAGACATGTGAATAAATGGTACAATGAATGGTAACAGAGTCTTGGCGTCGGGCGTGTTCACATATCTATACAGACGCTTGCTGCCTTCGCTGTTTTGGGGCGACGTGAAGTGAGAGCTTGGCACTGACAAGTCGTTGATCAGTGTCACAGTGGTCTGAGCCACTCATGGCACGGGTGATGAGGACATCTCGGTGATCTCTTTCTCTCACAATGATGTAGTCAATGAGATGCCAGTGTTTGGATCGTGGGTGTTGCCACGAATCTTGGAACTTGTCGGCCTGCTGAAACAAGGTATTGCTGATATTGAGGCTGTGAGCAGCACATTTGCTGAGGAGGAGTAGGCCGTAGGCATTACACTTGCACAGTCCATTTCTCCTAATGGTTCCCTGCCAAATGTTAGCATCTCTGCCAACTCTGGCAAAGAAGTCGCCAAGGAGTGCAGCATTGTCTTGTCCGGGGATTGAGGTTAGCACTTTGTCAAGGTCGGCATAAAAGGCCTCCTTAATGTCATCCTCTGCATCCAGTGTTGCGTGTTACGAGTTGGGGATTTAGAATATAGTTAAAAGTCTACCCAGAGCCCAACAGGCAACAACAATAAAAGAACAAAGACAATCCGACTATAAAAGGGTAGACAAAGGATGCGATTTTTTTTGTGTATAATAAAGTACCATAAATTCCTTAACAAAATGTTCAGCTTTCTATAATTTACCCTTAACCATACTTAACCTAAACATTAACAGTATATACATATTTATACAACATACAATAATTTGAAGCAAGGTGGAGGTGGGGAGGCAATATAAGATTACAAATACTTAAGTGCGGAGCTGAGATGGCTGACGAGTAAGGCTGAGTATTGTAGAAGACGGTAGGTAGTCACTGTGCCGTAGGTTTCTAGGATAGGTGATCCTGTGGTCACTTCCCAGATTGAACTGAACTCTCATCGAACTGGAGCTGATGAGGAAGACTTTGAGGAGGTGACGCAACAACCAGGATATGGAGAAGGGAAACCCCGGAGTGGTAACTAAGAGTAGTCATACTCGGGTTTCGTCCCTAGATGGCGTTGCTCGTGGTGCTGGGTAGGTAGATCAGGACAATAGATGGCGTGGTTCGTAGTGCTGGGTAGGTAGATCATGACAATTGATGGCGTGGTTCGTAACATGGGGCATATGCAGTGATGAAAAAGGCATGACGTGAGTGATTCAGTGGGACTCTCAGCATCATAAGGCGCTTGTTCATCTGAACAGGCATTTTAGTTAGCCTGTGTAGGATTTGTTGGCGTATGGCAAAGCCAACTCTATAAATGCGGTTTCTCTCCGCAGCAGGCTTACCCTTCCAGAAGAAAGTATAGCCAGACTCCCCTTCTGTGAGTCGACCCTCATTTGGGAGCCAGGAATTACTAATGGCTGCTATGTAGATGTTATCCCTATCCAGCTCTTTTGCCACAACGGCAGTTCTTCTTCAAGGACGCTCATTTGTGCCACTATCCAGAAGGGTCCTGACATCCCATGCAGCGACCATAGGAGGTTGTATGGTTTGTTTTTGTTTGGATCTGTGATTTTGACTGTGTTATCGACAGCATATGGATGACCTTATTGGGTGCGTTGCCCAGTCAGGTTGGCGTTTTAGGCAGGCTATGTTTAGGGCACGATTCTTAGCTCCCTCTTCGTGTGGGGTGAGCAGAGCGGCTCCTTAAAGGGCTACCCAATTGCACAGACAGGATCGGATTGCACTGCTGCCTAGATCCCAGTGCATAAACGACCATCTTAACTGTGCCGCCAGGGGCAGAGTTGTGACTAGAGACTCACGGCAGTCATCTCTACCTGTCCCCGTCACCACTCGTCTGTCGCCATAGGACTTTTAGGGGTATCGGAGTTTTGATGATGTTGAGAGGTATGATGAACTGAATGATGGCTCTGCGTGAGTTGATTTATGTGGTGACGCAGGAGTGAAGGCTGCAACCACACATCTTGGCTCTCCCTTTTCCTGATCCAGGGGTGCAAGTCTTGCAACGAATGGGGAGAGGGAAAGTTGCAATAGACTGCCGATAGCCCAGCTTTTCAGGTTTCGCCTTAGTAGCCTGTCCATCAAGGATTGCCTTCGTCCGCCTGTGTATTCGTTGGGTTCCTAGGATGGTCATCTCTTCCGCCTATACCGCCGTTCGAGTCTTGTTGGAGCTCTGAAAGCATGTCTGCCTGATGCGGGGCTCCACCGCAGATTTTTCGCTTGGGGTTTACTTCCGTAGCCTTATACCTACCAAGGTTAATCCTCAAGGCAGTGGGGCAATGGCTGGTTGGCGCCAGAACGTGTCCACATGCCAGTGGGCCTATGCGCCGTCCCACTAGGACCCAATGCTACTTCGAGATCATCTGCTGGTCTAGCCTGGGCGCACGAGGCACCCAGTTATCGTGTGTTGCCAAGAGGAGGCACAGCTGGAGTCTTGATGGTGAAGAGTCTGTGTACTGGCAGGGGAAGACTTATTCAAGTTGTTTCCCTGTTCGCTACGAGGGCTAGCCAGCGGCGGCAGCTAAGAGCGAGAGGGAGCATGCAGTGTTTGTACCTTAACATAAGGCTGCCACACTAGACTCATTTCACCACCCTGTGTGCGACACACAGACACACACACACACACAATGCAGTGTTTACGAGAGAGAGAGAGAGAGAGTAAAACACTGCACTCACTGTCCATCGAATCAGGAACTGTTGTACGAAGCGCTACTAACAATAAACCTCTTTTTTTTTTAATAAACCTACGACGCTTATCATCATTATTAACCCCAAAAAATGCTGTAGGAGTCTAAATACTTGTACAGTCATACGTTTCACTCAATAAATTAATTTGAGCTATTGAGTTGAATGGAACGTATGGGATGCACTCCGTTTCTCCCTAACACCAAGAACAAAATAAAAGAACAGTGGGGGTTTCGATTTCAAGACAAACGCTTCAGCACACCAGCCAATCTCCAGAGATTCCGCTTTGCTTGACACTCAATCCCTTCGCTAATATTGGACCAGGCTTAAGTTGCTCTACAGTTCCGTCCTGCTCAACGCAAGACAAAAATCGATATCAGCAGAGCCATTAGGAGTTAAATGGAGCTTCATAATGTATTTGTGCACTTTGGCATATTTGTCTCTGTTTGATTTTCATTTATTTTATCCTTCCCTGTGTATTAATGCGGTATTTTACAAGATTGTTATATTTTAAAATAATAATTATATACAAAAATAAGTGCCAATGTGTATAAAGTATTTTAGTGGTGCTTAAAGTTCCCCATTTTCTTTTATGAATAATTTCCCTCCATGATAAAAATTGTCGTTTGTAAACACACCCAATATCCTGCTTCCCTATTTTATAAAACTTCTTACCTACCTACCTACTCTATAAAGCACTCTACCCACGTAGTTATCTATATCCCCAGCTCCTTCTCTACCTTCCTACTTACTTACCTACAGTATAATCCTTCTGACTCACGTGACTACCTGCTTGCCTCAGAACCTACCTTCCCTCTGGACTAATTAATTATCGTCTACCTTATATTGATCGATAATGCAAAACATCTCTCAGCATATGATGATGTAGCCTCTTATATTTAGATAACGAATAATAGTTAGATAAATGAATGACATGTAGTGAACCATAACACGCTCATAACCAAAGAGATGTAATGTGTCTCACTTTCTTATTGTTGATGACTAGTGTTCGAGTATTCACCAACCTAAATTCGCTCTTAAAAGACCTTAATTGTTGAAGCTCATTATTACATTATATGTTCATCACCTGTGAAACGCTAAACCTTTACGAATACCCGCAAGTGTACTCATTCCAAAAATATTTTAGGAGGGGTTCAATAAATTTTAAAATGGACACTCCGATCATGTTGTCTCGGTAGGGTTATGGAAATCCTTTTTCCGTTGTGTCATATTGTCTAACACAAAACTGTAAAGATACATTTTGAGTGCGAGTTACATCATAATAATGGAGGCAATATTGTTTTAGGGTAATAAATTGATTAATTAATTAATAGGTAAGCAACATGGTTTTTTTCACAAATAGACATATATGAACAAGGCTGTATACCCCCTGTTAAATTAACTTTGGGGTTGAAAAAGACTAATATTTAGTATTTATTATGGAAAATAAATACACTACATTTTCAAATTAGAACACAACAGATTTATATTAATATAAGCAAAAAGGAGAATTGCCTACCGCATTTTTTTCTATTAATGATGGAATTAATTATTTATAAAAAAAGTGAAGTCAAAGTATAAGCTGTGTTTAATTACATACAGGGAGGGGGACATCGGGAGGGGGCAGACGGGAGGGGGCAGACGGGAGGTGAACAGACAGAGGGGAACAGGGGTTGTTGTGAGCCAAGTGGGCGGGATAAGTAGAGAACCCTTCACCCAGCTGACATTCTTAAGAGCTGCTCTCTCACTCGATCTCTCCCCCTTCTCCTACTCTCATCTCACCCAATCTCTTCTTCCTTTCCTACTCTCGTCTTTCACTTTACGATAATGAGAATTCTAAATCTAGCCAAGTTTTCAAGTTTGGAGACGTTGATGAAGGCAGTGATCCTTATTTTTACCAATTTAAAGAAAAAAAATACGAAGGACAAAACTTACTTAGATAATTTAATTTAAAACTAAAATAGGTGACGAACAAAATATATGAATGATTGAAAGAGATAATAATCATTGCTTATTGCTATACGTCATAAAGTGGTTTTTGTAGTTAGTGTGGATGAAACAGCAGATTACTCTCAATGCAGATTACAGTGAAACTTCAGATTGCCAACAGAGGCAATTATCACCTTGCATCCCCACTTGCATTTGCCTTATCCCCCTTCTAGCAGTTATCATGTTGTTGTTTTTTTCCTCTCATTTCCAGTGTTTATCTTGTTACAAGCAATTTCAATGCACTATTCTTAAGGGCACGTTTAATGTTTGCCTTGCTCCCTGTATATTCAGTGTTCCCTCCAGCATCCCTATTGTTGCATCTCTAACCCCGTCTCTCTCCGTTTTTAGTGTTACCCTAGCTATTAAATATCTGCATCATCCCTTAAAACATTCCTGAAAACATTTTGGTGTGTGTATCTCCTCCATCCTCTACAAAGTATGCAAAATATACTGTACTTCCATGAAATTTCAATGTATCATCGTCACCTCTTTCCCGGCGTGTTCAGCAAAGGTTATATCATCTCTCCATACGTGCTCAGTTTCTTTCTCCCTGAATATCCAGGGTTTTTGTTCTCTAGCCGTCAACATACGGTGTTGAAGACAGAATATTTATTTTAAGAAGTTATTTTCTTTTGTAAATTCACTCATTTCCTCTCTTACTTTCAAGTGGGGTCGCCTATATAAAGATGACTATAATTTTGTTAAAAGACAGCAAAATGGATTTATTTAAATATTGCAGAGAGATTAAGAAATTTTACCGACATTGTTTGGCAATACTATAAAATATCCGGTAAGGCCCTAAGGCGAAAGATTCCTAAAGAGTCGTGGGACGCATTCAGCATACAGTGTACCTGGAAGGAGCTGCTGTTGACCTATTTACTATTAAAATCAACATTATTTAATTTTCTGCAACTTCTCTTTTATATATTCTTAAATTTTGCTTCGCTAAACTCATTAATGGGCTATGATCTGCCATTTTTATGGTACAGGATTAAAAAAATTATCGTGTTTGTAATTCGTTTTTGTGATACTGTGTGACAAGAATTTTTATTTTCTAAAGGCAATGCAATATAAAATAACTTTTGACATAATTGCCACACGAAGAAACGTTTTGTTTTATAATGTCACTTGCGTACCAGTCATTGTCATGCACTTTACTTCAAAATGTTCAACTTCGTATACTCATCTTTCAAAAGAAAAAGTCATGGCAGCTTCAACACGGCCATAAAACATTCAAGAGGAGCAAGTACGACATTACACGATCGTTGCCACTGTCACAGCTGTGGGTAATGACTCGGGAGGGCGTTATCCCTGATGACCAAGCTCAACGGATGAGGTGATCAAAGAGAAAAATTTAGATTTTTTGACTCCCTTTTCCTTTTGGCAACAAGATGAAGACTGTTATTAAAAGAGTCGGTGTTTTGTGCTGTAAAATTTCGTGAAAAGCATATACAGGGTAACTCCTAAGAAATAATTTTGCTTCTCTCTCTCTCTCTCTCTCTCTCTCTCTCTCTCATGCCTATACGTTTTAACGATACTATACAAGATAAAAAATTAAGACGTAATAATGTCAATGGTAATTCTTTATTTCTTTTAAGCAAACTCCATAAACAGAAACACGTAGCAAAATAAGTTAAAAAAGGAGAAGAAAAGAATTATCAGATGTAGACACGCAGCTTATCTCGTCTAGGCCACGCCAAGCTCCGTGACCCCACCAAAAGATATAAGAATTTGGGTTAGTAGTAACGGCATAACGTGAGCTACAGTGAAGGTGATGGAAGTGGCACGTATATGCATTTTATAAGCATGCGTGTCGATGCTAATCTCGGCATACTTTCATAATTTGATCATCGACCTACATAAGCTTTTTGAGGTAATGTTGGTTTTGCCGAGAGAGGAGACAACCTTAACAACAGTGATGATTACGGTGAGTTTTGTATGATCCAATTACTTGAGAGGCGGAGAGTTACGACTTACGACTTGAAGAGTAAAGGAATTTTGTCACTGTAGTTGTGCGAGAACTTAACCTTGTCCATCATAAGCCATACTGGATCCTTAGCATCAGGCCTCACACCAGCTAAACTACACCAGAAGATGTAATAGCTGTTTTGTATCACATTAATTGTTTTAAATAAGTTCTGGAACTCTTTAAGTGACTGGGTTTGATGTAAACACTTCTTGCCGTTTTCTTTTATTGTTGAAGCAGCAAAATACACAGATATAATCTGAGCGAATAAATTATGAATTCTTTCCAGGGAAGTGTTGTGAATAACACTTTCAGATAACACTTGAGTTAGGTGTTTGACTTCCCTGTCCAAGTGGCGATAGTCTACTGCCTTCTCTGGGTGTGAGAGAGGCGTGGGGTAGCTAGACGCTTGTTTTGATTAATCAGCTGACCTGTGCTCAACTTTTGAGAGAGTTGCAATCCAAGTATCTGTCGTGAGCAACATGTTGACTCACTTGGTGAATAACTTGGTGTTATTCATTTGGGTGCATATTTATATAAAGCAAACGTGTTGTTACATGGCTCCACGGGGGGGATGGAGGTTGCCAATTTTCTTCTCCTACATCAATTATAAAATAGGACTTGCTAAATAAATCCCTGATTTATAGGTTTATGGCGGCTGAAAGGGAGACCCGTGAGTCAAGAGCCAGCCAGATAGAGGGAGGACTTGGCAAAATTAACTCAATGCTACTGAGCCTCTGCTCTTCAATGGGAAGGTAACTACAACCTCACAGTAAAAAAATTACACACAAACCTTACAAACGCAAAAAACCACACACCAATCTTCAGATATATCCTTATCTTGGCAGCTCCGGGCGAAGAGTTCTAAGACCAGGAATGTATTTGAACCCCCGGAAAGTAACTCACTTATGTAAATCCTGTTACTTTGATTTTTGTTCTAGAAATGTAGATTTTCGATATAACTCGTTAAGATTAATGAATCAGAAAAGAATCTTTTGCGACTTATAAGAAAAACACGTTCATATACTCATACGTCAAAAGTTCCTCAACCAGAATTCACAATGATGCTGTGAACTCAAAACCTTTGTGTAAGGACCAGGTAACAAGCAAATATACGAAGTCTTAAAAAAAATCCTTGATCAACTGCAAAATGAAACAGCAGTGATAAAATACCGGCTTCACTCGTCATCCCTCGTTTCCTCCCCTCTATCACTATCTTACTGTTATTAATTATTCAATATTTCTTTATTTCACGAGGTGGTAAGCTACCTCCTCAGCAGTCTTTGTCCTTATAGCCCGAAGGCACACCATCTTCGTCAGGTGATCCTCATAGCTGATAATGGAAAGGGAGTAAAAATCGTTGGATTTCTTATATATGTTATCATGATTATTAATTATTCAAAGCCCTTCCCACTATCGGGTCTCATTAAGAAAACAAAGTAAAGTGAATTATGCATGAGTATCTGGGTTTTAGTACCAAAGTAGGTGTGGACCAATTGTAAACAATTGCCAATACTTGCTTTCTAATCTGTACCCGTGAATTCTTACTGCTCTTTTTTCAGCTATCACTGCAGGTATAACATTGTTCAGGCTTTTGTAATGTTGGCATAATTTCTCTCGGTACCTTCAAGAGGGCAGTTCTGCCTCCATGCTCACTTGCAAGATAAGTAGCATGGATCACATTGAGTACATCTTCATCTGCAGCTTTTGCACCGTGGTACATTCAGCTGTTACTGTCAGGATTTCATATTTCTGTAACACACGAAAGTCCTCCTGAGTCTTCTTCATGTTAGGTTGTTTAAGTTAAGTCAAGCGATTAAGAATCGTGTCTACATCTGTCGGGTCGAGACCTATTAAGGCGCTGCTCCTGCTGAGCAGCGGCCGCCCTTGGCCAATGTTCGACCCATTCCCCAAGTCCCTCTCCCCGACCCATCCTCACCACCGGGATATCTACATAATCAAAAGTGACAATTTCATTTCGGAAAGAAGTGGGACCAGTGTTGGACAGTGATTAACACTGTTTAAGCCAGTGAATTCAGGACTAGACAGTACCGGTGAGAGCCGTTACACACCAGTGAGATAAGCACCCCTAGGAATTGACCGCCATCCTGTGACCAGGAGATGCTAATTAGTCCACCATGGGAACAACAGTGGGTCGGCTTCACACCTGACTACGAGATAACACAACACCACCCAGAAGGGCGAGGTGCTGTGACACCACCCCACACCACCCGGTGTCCCTATGACCACGTGAGGTCCTTCATATCAACACCCGAGGGCGAGTTACTGCACCACGTGAACACCACACCACCTGGTGTCTCCATGACCACGCGAGGTCCTTCATATCAACACCCGAGGACAAATTACTGCACCACGTGAACACCACACCACCTAATGTTTCCATGACCAGCCCAAGCACGGGCCATCAACTATAAACTATAATAATTTGTATGTTCAATCATTGTTCCTTCTTCTTTCAATAATGAAACCTTTTGTTAATCAACCCACCCACCTCATGTCTTTGTATGTAATAAGTCATTTTTTTCCAATGTATATTTTCAGCGTTCGGGGTGCAGAACTTTTTCAATAAACCATTAATTATTATTATTTTTTCATACACACACACACACACACACACACACACCCACACCTGCATAGGTGTTGAGGAACTCCCGTAGGTCACATTTAGTGTGAGCGACAAGGTGAGGTCGTCTGCATACTGAAGTTCAGTAATGGAAGCTGCTGACACCTTTGCTCCTGCCTGGAGTCATGTTATGGTGAAAACAACCTTCATCCGGTACTCGATGTCCAACTTGCCAGCTAAGGACAGCAGCGAAATCCCACGGTAGTTGCCACAGTCTGGCTGGTCTCCCTTCTTATAATAAATCTTGAAGATGAAGGCGTCTTTAAGAGTTTGTGGGATTTCCTCCTTTTCTCATATATTCACCAGGAGAGAGTGGAGACGGCTGGTAAGCAGAAGTCATCTTGCTTTATACATTTCGGCTGGGATTCCAACAGGCCCTGAGGCTTTGTTATTTTTCATCTGTTTGATGGCAGTAGCTACCTCATCCAGGGTTGGAGGATAGCTGAGATAAGTCAACTCTGGATGCTGAGGGACCTGCTGGGTAGTCGGGACAACCACATCAGTGTTTCGGTCTTGCAGCGAATGGTAGTGCTCTTTCTGGTGCTGACGAATGCCTTCTTCGTTTTTAATTATCTAGTTTCAAGTAGAAGGTAGTAGGCAGCTTCAAGTAGTATTTAGTAGGCAGCTGCTAAACAGGGATGTACTACCGCCGGAGAAGATATTGGAAGCATAATGTATTGTCTAATGGTAGACCCTGCTGCCATATGGCATCACGAAAATTGTGACCAAGTCCCAGGTTGCTGATCTGACTTTCTGCCTCATTTACACACAATTGCAGGGTCTCAAATATTTCTCTTAACATTGACAACACAACATACATATATTGTTTCTCACTTTTGATCTTTTTCATTTCTGTATTTATGGTTTGTTATTATTATTATTATTATTATTATTATTATCATTATTATCATTATTATTATTATTATTATTATTATTATTATCATTATTATTATATTATTTTTATTATAAATTTTATTTGCTATGAATTATTATTATTATTATGAATTATTATTATTATTATTATTATTATTATTATTATTTTTATTATTATTATTATTATTATTACTATTATTATTATTATCATTAATATTATTGTTAATATTATTATTATTACTTTTCACCTCCCAGGCCCCGATGTGGGTCCGTGACCTGTGCCCAGGTGGGCTAATCCCCGTAAAAAAAATAAATAAAAAGTTACCTTTGGATGAGCGGATGGGGGCTGTGCCATGAGCGATTGGCCCATAAAATGTTTTAGTGGAAACTAAAAATTCGCGTATCTTGTGTTGATCTGCAAGTTTTTGCGTTTCACATGCTGTATTTTTAAACCAGTCGTGCTTTTGTTTGAGAAGATCGCGCTGGGTCGCCGCTTTCTTCTTGCGGAAGGTATCAGCTTTGGTCTGAGACTGAGGGGTTGTTCTGCCAGTCAGTTAAAGCAGCAAGTTTATCATCGACGAGTACATTAATTTCCTGGTCAATTTCATCAAACCAGGCCTGGTGTATTCTTTCGATCTGGCCGAGGGTCTCTCTGTCTGTTTTTGTCATAATAGTGTCGAAAATACCCCATTCGGCACGGGGATTTAGGTTGCTTGCTGTCCGGTTGCTTATGAGCCCATGTTCAAGCTACTTTCTGAGAGCATATGCTACCGCTGGATCCACCAGATGCTTAGTTTTAAATCCTCTTCTGAAGGCTTGTTGCTTTCGCCGTTTTGGGGCGAGGTGAAGTGAGAGCTTGGCTCTGTCAAGTCGATGATCAGTGTCTCGGTGGTTTGAGCCACGCATTGCTCGGGTGATGAGGACATCTCGGCGATATTTTTCTCTGACAATGATGTAGTCAATGAGATGCCAGTGTTTGGATAGTGGGAGTTACCACAAACCCTTCAACTTCGCGGCCTGCCTAAACAATGTATTAGTGATAGTGAGGTTGTGTGAAGCAAACTTGCTGAGGAGGAGTTGGCAGTTGGGATTACACTTTCCTATTCCATTTCTCCCTATGATTCCCTGCCAAATATCAGCATCACTGCCAACTCTAGCATTGAAGTCACCAAGGAGCACGGCCGTATCTTCTCTGGGGATAGAGGTTAGCACTCTGTCGAGGTCGGCGTAAAAGGCTTCCTTGATGTCATCCTCTGCATCCACTGTTGTGGCATATGCACTGATGAAAAAGGCATGACATGAGTGATTCAGTGGGACTCTGAGTGTCATGAGGCGCTCGTTGATCTGATCAGGCATTTGAGTTAGCCTGTGTAGGATGTGTTGGCGTATGGAAAAGCCAACTCCATAAATGCGGTTTCTCTCCACACCAGGCTTACCCTTCGAGAAGAAGGTATAGCCAGCCCCCGTTTTGTAAGTCGACTATCGTCCGGGAGGCGGGACTCACTAATGGCTGCTATGTCGATGTTATACCTAGCCAGCTCTTTTGCCACAAGGGCAGTTCTTCTTTCAGCATGCTCATTTGTGCCAGTATCCAGAAGGGTCCTGACATGCCATGCAGCGACCATAAGAGGTTATAGTTTTGTTTTTATTTTGATCTGAGATTAAAGTGACACACACACACACACACGCACACACAGCCTGGTCGTCTTCTCTCAACTCTACCCAACAATGTCAGCTAGAGAAGGTACAGAAAAGGGCCTGCAGAATCATGCTCGGCGCAGACTACTCCGGCTACAACAACGCTCTCTCCACCCTGGAAATGCCATCCCTCAGTGACCTTCACCACCAAGCACTAGCAAGGTTTGGCAGTAGACTACTGCACCATCCTCGTCAGCGCCACCTCCTGCTGCTGGCAGTCCCCCACCCACCTCGCACAGGCTGCCACTACAACAAAATTCAGGCCATAAGAGCCCGCATTGATAGATATAAGAATAGCACCATCCCATCTATTGTTAAAATAATAAACAAATCCTGATTTATGTACTGTACAGCCCTGTAAATGTATTGAACGCATATCATTATGTCTATATCACATGTAAGTTTGTATATTTTCAACCACCGGCTGCAAATGTATTAATAAACCGTTTATTATTATTATTATTATTATTATTATTATTATTATTTTTATTATTATTATTATTATTATTATTATTATTATTATTATTATTATTATTATTATCATTATTATTATTATTATTGTACACACACACACACACACCCACACGCGTGCGCAGCTTCTACACCATCCTCGACACCGGCTCCAACTACCACCTGAGATCCCTAGCCGGAGAATTGCTGTTCGACACCACAACCGCATCCAGCCCATACGTGCACGAACTGATCGCTATAAGAACAGCCCAGTCCCAACCATTGTAAAAATTATCAATAACTTGTAATAAACCAGTGTATTCACTCCCAGTAAACACTACTCCTTGCACTGTCACTATGTTGAAATGAACTGTAGTTTAAGCTTTTCCCCATCTAGTTATTATATATCTTATTTGTATCACTTATGTTTCTTGTATATTATTTGTAATTCGAAACCCATTCCCCAAATATATAACTGTATATTTTCAGCCTTCTGGCTGCCAAGCTCTTTCAATAAACCGTTAATTATTATTATTTATTATTATTACAGAGTCAGCCGTCATTGAGACAGGACGTGTCCTGTAGGCACTCTTGCTTGGCAGCCTTGTCAATTCTGTTTGGCCCTGCCCACCCCTGCTGCACCCTATCCACACCCAATTTCTGTACAAACGTCACTACATCGAGATTTATCAGCAAAACATTCTAGTGGTCAGTACAATGATTGTTATAAAACAGTAATTCAATAGTGTATCCCAAGGAAAAAAAAGAAGAGTGATTCTCAGCAAATCACCAGTAAGCAGTTTATTACTAGACAGTGGGTACTAGACCATGCGTACTGTGTCAGTGACCCTCAAAGTGCACGGAGACAAGATTTACGACTATTACAATATTAACTGGTGTCTACCAATGGATTATGCCACAGAAATTCTGTCGGTGGCCCTGAAAGTGCCGCCATTGAGTTAATGGCCACGGCTGACAGACTCTTCCATACATACACAACAACAGATATCAACAGATGTCCTCCAATAAAGTACTCCAGGCGCAGCTTGTACAGTTTTAAGCGATGGAATGGATATCCTGAATGCAGTGTTATTACGCTACTAGAATCACTAAATATATGACAAACTCGTAGTCGTAGACAAGGACATCATATACAGAAGCCCGTTAAGACCATCACCCCCAGTCGGAAACCAGAGAAACCTAACTCCTGACAGAACGTACCAATATACTGAAGTTCCCCGAATTTGGTACAGTCTTCCCTCATTGCTGCTCCCCAACGTCACCTCCCTCTCCAACAAAGCTGACAAGCTCGCTACCACAGTCAGGTCAGTTGCTGCCAATGTCGTTGTCATCTGTTAAGAGCAGCAAATTATTCCTGAAACTTACCACATTGTTGGATATAAACTCTTTCGTCACCTCCGTAAGCATGGACGTGAAGGGGTCGTTGCTCTCTTCTTTCAGGATGAACTACGTCCGTCACGCCTGGATGTTTTAGTTCCATCTGATGCAGAGGCATTTTGCCCACCCTCGCCACACTGTCTCTATCATATACTGAGTGGCATGCCATTCGCCTCGCAAACCCACCAGAGACATTCTTATCCATCACCTCATTACCATCTCAGACCCCCTCACAGTTAGGTACTCATGTGCCAAGTTAGTACAATGCGGGGATTATAACAAAATTATCACCAATAATATCGAGGACAAGCTGCTACTATCACAAGCTGTGAACTTCATTACCCACGGTCAAAAGACCCTTGACCTTATCTTAACAGACTTAGTGGACCAGTACCAACCACCTCAACCAATGCCTCCTATCGAGTGTAGTACACACCTATGAGTAATCTGGTCTCCAGCTCCAACTACCAGCCAAGTGCAGAGCCCCTACATCAAGACCTACAGGCAGGCCGATTACTAACCCAGCATTGCGTGTCTTCAGGCAGTGGATAGTTCACCATCCCTTGAATGAAGTGCTAAGTGTGGATGACGTGGACACGAAATGGACAAATTACAAAACACACCACAGCAAAACCTCGTCACCACTTTTTCCCTGAGAAAGCCATCAGATTACACCCAGCTGACTTGACCTGGATCACAGCTCAGATCAAAATACTGATGGAGGAGAGATAAGGTGCCTTTTATCTCAATGACCACAACCGCTAGAGGGCCCTTCACAACCGAGTCATCTGTAAAATACATGCTGCAAGGAATTCTTACTACCCAACCAAGCTGCAACACCTGAAACAGACCAACATCAGTCAATGGTATGGTAAGCTTAAAATGCTGTGTCGACTAAACAATAAGACACACCCCTTCCCCTTCCTTAGCCATCTCACTAATGGTGACGCAGCTGAGCAATCAAACAACCATTTCGCAAATATATGCCAGACGCTCCCCCAGCTTGACACAACCAGTCTCCCTGCTTACCTACCAGCCCCCCTTCCCACTGACTTAGTGGAAGAATTTGAATTAGCAAAACGTTTGGGCAGACTGAAGTCAAAGCACTCCACCACCTCCATTGACTTACCAATGAAAATCTACGAGGAGTTTTCCCCGGAACCAACTAAACCTCTCTGCTCCATCATTAATGCTTCCCTCAGTCAAGCTAGATGCTCAGCTGACTGTATGACCTTATATGTGTCACTAATGCCCAAGTCAACAAGCCCACAATCCTTAAATGAGCTACGACCCATTGACATGACCCCAATACCCAGTTTAATCTTAGAAAGTTTCATTTTTTACTGGGCCTATGCTGATATTTTTGGTGCCATAGATCCTCGGCAATTTCGTTAGCTTTCGAGACAACATATACCACCGTCTGGGAAAACGAAAGACGTATGTGGCTGTCGCCTTCATTGACTTCACCAAGATATTTGACCTAGGCGACCACAATTTAATTGACCCTAAATTAGGAGAAGTCTTATACTATGGCTTACAGACTTCCTTAGTGATCGACTCCAAGCCGTACATTTCAGTGGGGCTATCTCCACCTTTCAGTCACCTCTGCTCGATTAAAATATGTCGATGACTCCACCATTGCGATCAGTATGAACGATACGGCTCCCAGCTAGAGCACCTTCCATAATATATTGAACGATCTTCCAAATTGGGCCACCAACAACCATGTCACCATTAACCACACCAAGACCATGGTGATGCACATCAACCCCTCCTTTGACCTTGCCCTTTCTCCCTTCATTACTTTGGACACCAACGCACTCCAAGTTGTGGGCTCCACCAAGCTCTTCGGCGTTTATATAGATACCATAATAAATTAGAAAACACACTTCAGTACATTTGTCAAATCCTCCAGTTTTTGTCTCCACCTCTTCCCCCGACTCAAGGCCTTTGGATTTCCCGCGCCCGAGCTCTTCAGTGCTTAGGCCTACTCATTAATCATACTTCCTAAGCTCACCTACCCTGCCTGGTCTTTCTTCCTAAATGCGAAACAACCCTCGACACCACTTCCTGCTTCCACCCGAGATCCCTCGTCCGTGAATTGCTGTTGTACACCACAACCGCATCCAGCCCATTACGAGCATATACTGATTGCTATAAGAACAGCCAAGTCCCAACCATTGTAAGAGTTATCAATAACTCGTAGTCAACCAGTGTGTTCACTCCCAGCCAATCTTACTTTTTTGTACTGTTCCTATGTCCTACCCACCTTGTTATTATATATATGCATCAATTGTGTTACTTGAATATTTGTCAATCATGTGATATATTCCCCAATTATGTAACTGTATATTTGCAGCCTTCTGGCTGCCATACACTTTCACTAAACTACTATTATTATTATTATTATTATTATTATTATTATTATTATTATTATTATTATTTATTATTATTATTATTATTATTATTATTATTATTATTATTATTATTATTATTATTATTATTATTATTATTATTATTATTATTATTATTATTATTATTATTATTATTATTATTATTATTATTATTATTATTATTATTAATATTATTATTATTATTATTATTATTATTATTATTATTATTATTATTATTAATGGTTGCCCCTCGTGTAACGAGGATGGCCGGCCCAAGGGCCACCTGGGGGTTAATTTGTTTAAGGTGTAGAAGCTGTCGCCAACACAACAACCACACCCGAGTAAACAAGCTTCATGAACCAGTGTCAAGGAATAGTAGGAGAAGACTGGACAACTCGCCGACTGCACTAGCTAACCATTACTCTGGAATACCCTCTACAAATCGATTTACGTCCAGGTTTCCAATTACTGCTGGGTAGACAGAGGCAAATGGCGTAAAGAAACTTGCCCATAGTTTCACCCTGCCCGGGATGTCAGTCGGAAACGAGTATGACGATCATCCAGCTATGATATATTGATATGAGCTATTAAGGATGTCACCTTCATTGGTGAGTTCTGAGGTGACTAAGTGGCCGATACGGGACTGGCAGGGTTTTTCACAGAAATTGCATATGTGGGGGGTTACTTCTAGTGCGGGAGGGGCGGCGGCAGCGTCTTTCCGGCGTTGACGCTTGTCTGCCTCGTTGTGCAATCGGGCTGACTCGAAAGTATTTACATCTTCTTGTAGTCCTCCTCCATGCTTTACGATGTGGAATAGTCGTCTCCCCTGAGAGGGGGTCGATTTTACACTTTTTTCAGTTTTCTCTTAAGACTATCCGTATACCTCTTCAGTTGCCCACCAGCATTATGTTTACTATTCGTTAGGTGACTGTAAAGTAGTTCTTTGGCAGTCTATTGTCGTCCATGCAGGTAACATGGCCAGTCCAGCATAGTTGTTCATGGATAATGGTAGCTTCGATGCTTCTACAGTTGGTCTCGGCAAGAATACTGGCATTTGTTCTCTTGTCTTCCCAGCGAACTCGGAGGGTGGAACATAGACTACGTTGGTGAAAGTTTCCAAGTACCTTGATATGCCTCCTGTATGTGACCCATATCTCATTGCCATATAGCAGGATGGGGAGGACGACTGTTCGATGTACGTGTAACTTTGTAGATAATTTCAGCTCCCTACAGCTGAAAGCACGGTTTTGGTGTCTGCCAAAGGCTTGAGATGCACATCTGATCTAATTATGAATCTCTTCATCGATGCCCACGGTGGTGGACAGGTGGGAGCCGAGATACCGATAGTGGGCAACAATAGTGAGGGTAGTACCGTTAAGCTGGATGGATGGTGGAGGTGTGGCTAAACCTGGGGCAGGCTAAAAGAAAATCTGAGTCTTACTTACATTCATCTCAAGGCCGAAGTGTGCATACGCATCTGTGTAGGTGTTCAGGATCTCCTGTAGGTCACGTTCAGTGTGAACGACAAGGGTGAGGTCGCCTGTGTACTGAATTTCAGTTATGAAAGCTGCCGACACCTTTATTCTTGCCTGGAGTCGTCTTATGTTCTAAAGACCGTTCATCCAGTATCGAATGACCACCCCGCCGGCTAAATTTAAGCTGGCACGAGTAAAGAAGGCAGACAAGAAAATGGAAAAGAGAGTTGGTGCCAGTACGCACCCTTGTTTATACCCCATTTTGATGGGTGCCATTGTGCAGGACATTGCCGTTCATGCCATTGTGGAGCTGCCTCACAATAGCGATGAATTTTGGTGGGCAGCCAAAACGGCTGAGGGTCCACAAAAGGGCTTCCTTTTGACCGAGTCGAAGGCCTTGGTTAGGTCTATGAAAGCCATGTACAGGTCACGATGCTCTTCTCCGCACTTTTCGTGTATCTGGCGGGCAGCAAAGATCATGACAGTGGTGCCAAGTGATGCTATAAAGCCACATTGAGATTCTGGGAAGAAGTTTTCGGCCTCAGGAAGAAGTCTCTCTAGGAAGATTTGGGCAATAATCTTGCCAGCTACGGACAGCAGTGATATCCCGCAGTAGTTGCCACAGTCTGACTGGTCAACCTTGTTCTTATAAATATTGACGATGAGCTTGGGAGATTTCCTCCTTTCTCCATATATTCTTCAGGAGAGAGTGGAGATGGCTGGTAAGCAGAGGTCCTCCTGCTTAATAAACCTTGGCTAGGATTCCATCAAGCCCTGAGGCTTTGTTAATTTTCATCTGTTTGATGGCAGTACCTACCTTATCCAGGGATGAAGGATAGCTGAGGTGGGTCAGCTCTGTATGCTGAGGCACCTTTTGGAGGTCAAGACATCCACATCGGTGTTTCGATTGAGCAGTGAATAGTAGCGCTCTTTCCAGCGCTGAAGGAGGCCTTTGTCGTCTTTAATTTTGGAGTTACCGTCGGAAGAGCGGAGAAGGGCTGCGGGAAGTTCCCGCTGGGCTGCCGCCTTCTTCTAGTGGAAGGTATCTGCCTTGATCTGAGACTGAGGGTTGTTCTGCCAGTCAGTTTAAGCAGCATGTTTATCATCGACGAGTACATTAATTGCCCGGTCATTTTCATCAAATCAGTACTGGTGTATTATTTTGATCTGGCAGAGGTTCTCTCTGCAGGTTTTTGTCATGACAGTGTCGAGAATATCACATTAGGCACTGGGATTTGGGTTGTTTGTTGTTGGGTTGTTTATCGGCCCATGTTCAAGCTGTTTTCTGAAAGTGTGTGCTTCTTTTGGATCCTCCACATGTTGAGTGTTAAAACCTCTTCTGCAGGCTTGCTGCCCTCGTCGTTTAGGGGCAACGTGAAGTGAAAGCTTGGCTCTGCCGAGTCGATGATCAGTGTAGCAGTGATCTGAGCTATGCATGACATAGGTGAGAAGGATATCTCTGAGATCTCTTTCTTTGACAATGATGTAGTCAATGAGATGCCAGTCTGTCTAAACAAGGTATTGGTGATAGTGAGTTACTAATAATTTCCATATCATGTATAACTTTTATTCCCCAGAGTAGTATTTTAAGTTCAAGTTAAGAGGTGCGCATATTGGTGTACCATTATTTGATTGTGTTTGTAGTGTTGGAGGGAATTAAGTGTCTAAATTTTACAGTGTGTCTCATTCATCCCAGTCACAGACGCTATCCTTCCACGGGTCACGGACAATTCATTTTGTTTAGTAGATTTAAGTGTTCTTGTGCTGGTTCGGGATTTTTCTCAAAGGGGCGCTTCCACTGCCATTACCATCTAACAATCTTTAATAAACCCCAAGTCAAGTGAGAAATTAAAGTGAGAAATTAAGTTCCATCAATTTCCGACCGGTTACATATATATATATATATATATATATATATATATATATATATATATATATATATATATATATATATATATATATATATATATATATATATATATATGTTAGCGGGAGAGAGAAGTGGAGAAGACGGGAATGCTGCGTTTAGCACGTTAAAGGGGTAAGATGCAGTTTCTTAGAACAATTTTTTAGGGGGGTCGTATGCATGTTTTTCTCAGCACATGAGGACAGTGCTGTCTTTTTTTAGGGGGGTCGATTGTAATATTCAGAAATTTCAGAGTAATTTCAAACACCGCGCCATTGGCGATACTGAGCTTTCAAGGTCGTCGGAGGGAAGAGAGCGCTCCCTGCACATAGCGAGAGGTTGTGGAACTAGGCCTAAGTGATATTAAATGTAATTTGCCGAATTAATAATGATGCGATTCATGAAGTTAAGGGACTATTATTGAATTTGAAATTATTATAGATCGTTTATCAGTCTGAATAATGTCACGGGTGTCCCAAGGAGTTATTAGTTAGGCGGAAAATATGTCACGTAGGCCTAAGCTAGCGCCTTGGAGAGACGCGACGCTGGCTGGTCCTCAGTCACGTGAAAGCGATTGGACCTACAGGACATCCCTGCGCGTCCGTCCACAGAAATAGTCACGTGGCCTAGTCACCTGTGTTGCACTATTGCAGTATAACAAGGTTTCCGTCAGAACCCACTTGACCGCGAGTTTGACTGCGAGAAGTTGGCTGCAAGAGACTGACTGCCATTTGAGACTGCCGTTGATGATTGAGGCTCGGCGATTGTCGCCTTCGGAACGATCAGTGTAGGGTTGTCACTGGTTAGCGGGGTAGCAAAGGATCTCTTGAGTGAACGAGTGCTCCCGACAACTAAAACGACACGGGACCAGCATCAGCAGTGGGTGATCAGTTCTTACCACGTGGGTGCACAACACCACGTGTCCTCGGTCAGCTAGAAGTGTTACCTACTGGCCATAGACACCTGCTGGCGTTCTCTCTTCCTGCCCATGGACGCACTGGGAGTACACTGAGGCTATCTGAGTAAATTAATGGTCACACACTGAGACCATGAGTCTAGGGGATACCTAGAGGAACATTTTATCTCCCTTATTACGGGTGTATGTTGAGTTGGGTGGAGCATGGTTCACGAGTATTGGTGGACCCAGTAACATATCAATAATAGTGACTATATTTGTGTGTAGTTAATACCATTTCTCAGTTACTGATGTTATCTTGACGTGTGTGGTTTAATATTTCTTAAATAATTTTGATAGTATTGTTTTTTGAATGTTTGTGTCACTAAGTGGAACCAGAGTGATACTGTGATTTAATTCTTTTAATGCATTTAATTTTTCTTTATAATTCCGATCTCAGGTGTAACCTTTGTTCCCCAGAGTAGTGTTTAAGTTAGGTTAGGAATTGTGCATCTGTTGGGGTGATATAATTTTGTTGAAAGCCCTTAAGGCCTGTTTCATGTGTGCAAGCAACATTTCTTAATACTTTAAATTTATTGTTGCCTGAGTTTCTAATAATTTCAATATCATGTATAACTTTTATTCCCCAGAGTAGTGTTTTAAGTTCAAGTTAAGAGGTGCGCATATTGGTGTACCATTATTTGATTGTGTTTGTAGTGTTGGAGGGAATATAAGTGTCTAAATTTTACAGTGTGTCTCATTCATCCCAGTCACAGACGCTATCCTTCCACGGGTCACGGACAATTCATTTTGTTTAGTAGATTTAAGTGTTCTTGTGCTGGTTCGGGATTTTTCTCAAAGGGGCGCTTCCACTGCCATTACCATCTAACAATCTTTAATAAACCCCAAGTCAAGTGAGAAATTAAAGTCCAGTAAATTCCGACCGGTTACATATATATATATATATATATATATATATATATATATATATATATATATATATATATATATATATATATATATATATATATATATATATATATATATATATATATATATATATATATATATATATATATATATATATATATATATATATATTAATACCCTACAACCACCAATTACCCCCACCCCCAAAAAGAGAGAAGTCGAAATATTCGAGGAAACAATTTAGTTAACAAATGAAAGCCCATCTGAGTATGAATTGGCACCATGCCCCAGGCGAGGCAATAGTGTCATTCTCTTCCCAATGGTTGCCCCAACAAGACCATATCTCATGGGCTCTGACCCTAGACTGTGGGACTCCTTTGGGGTGTCACTGTTTGTGTTCGCCACTACCATTGAGCGTTCAGGGCCATTTAAATTGTAAGCACAATTCTTATATTAATAGCAAGTGCTCGTTAAAGAAGATGTTAGAATAATTAGCTAAAACCCGCATTCGAGCACGCACCTGTACGCACAGCCGCATGCACTCAACATGAACCCAAGTTCTAGGTGCAACTGTACGGTACAATACCTGACCCTGAACCCACAAGATCTCCACTGCTGAACATGGCCTGTGAGACCATAACAAACGTTCGAGACTACAATGGAGCACTTGTTGAAAAATTTGACTTGCTTCCCTTGACAAGAGTATAACAGCTTTTAGAGCTGTCATATAACAGCCTTGGAGCTGTCTAGTTTGTTGGGTTAGGTTGCCAAAACCCAAATGGGGTTTTCTCCATTTATTTATAAAAGTAAATATTGTCACTTCAATAAGGAGAATACCGTAATTAACACGGCAAAGTTATCTGGAGGTTGGGATTCAACGTCTGTTTCTCGTGAGGGTCAAGTGATAACGGAGGTGCAGAGAACCGGCTTCTAATGGCTGACCTAATCATCTTTACGATCTACTTGATAGAGGAAAATACCCATCACGTGATCTGAACATAAACCTCACAGCTCATGGAAAATTATGAGGGGTGATACAATTATATAACACACATATATTAACACGTATTTATATAAGTACTACTGTCTATGAGAGAGGGGATAGTACAAGAGTATTAAAAACTGTGAACCACTATCGCCCCAAGATTTCTCAAGTATAGTCCATTTTTCGGTTCATAGGGTCACCAGGAAATCCTACCCCCTGCTAGAATTTATGTTCCATAGCTGCAATGCTCAAACACTAGTCTCTGATAAACAAGTGTACGGGGGTTGAGCGAATGGACTGGATAGAAAATACACACCATTCAATGGACACTAAGAATAACTGAATAGGTTTTAGAATAATTTCTTCATCTACATTACCATACTGGTATAGTGGGTTAGTTGTCGTAAAATAACACACAATTGATATTAACACCTACAGTATATGTTATAACAGTAATGTAACCCCTCCCCTCCCAAATGAAGTATTGAAATTTATTAATTATTAGGTAAATAAGATAAATAATTATTAAAGAAAGTCAACTCCTACACTCGCATACTTAAAAGTACCTCTGTAACACAAGAATTTTTGGTGGCCACTAAAAATTTCTTACTTAATCAGAACACAAATGAATAATTTGAATATTTACAATTCCCCCGAATCCCCCTAATAAAGAAAAATTTAGGCTTTCAATAGTCCTAATACAAAATGGCCGACAGTCCAAGATGAATCTTCATATAAATAACACAAGAAACTAGTAGAAATTAATGACAACAGGTCACTATAAAAATTAAGCCCTTAGCCGTGAGTTGTAGGGATATGTAACCCTCAAATACTGTCAATATACAGAAATTTGACGATTAATGTGATGCGGTGTGTGTGGGCTGAAGGCTAGACAGGCTGTGCTTCGGCGTGCCTAGTCTCCATGCCACAGGTCGAGCCAGGATACCTACCTTTCCAATTTGAAACCGATATGGCAAGACTATGATTTTCCAAATTCTGCTTTATTTAGTAACTTAAATTACTAAAACAATTTAATGTAAACAATTTATTAGGAATTATAATAAACCTTATTTGTATTTCTCTTAGATGATAATTGTTTAACTAATTGTACTCAAAAGATCAGTTGTCACCCTCGAGGTATACCTATAGATTCATCCTCAGTTAAGTACTATCTTACTAAGACAATATTACCTTAACAAGGGAGTTTAAGTTAGTTAAACTGTGTTACTGACTTAACTGGGTGTACAGAGGTTGGGAGTAAAACTTGATTGAGACGTACAGCTAAAAAATTATAAACTAATAAAGAAATGAGGCTATTTTAAGCTACTGAAGTGGTCTTCTGTGAATTACTGGAACTATGCTAAATTGTTGACAAGGTCAGGAATAGTCACGTAATGTTGGTAATGTCTCATGAATTGGTTGTGTTCAAACAGGACAGTAAATAATGGGTAAAATTGTGTTAGAGAAGCCAGAAACTGTGGTGCTACTGTGGAACACTGCCTCATAATCTATCTGTGTTAATAGGCAAAGTGGACATTTTACGCTGGCATATACAGGGTGCGCTAATTGAGTGTACCTACTTTTCTAATTTTATATCTGTGTAACTGTACAGTAATTATTTAACATATTTTTGTTTTGTTTGCAGAATGAGTGAAGGATACACTTAGGAGTTTACGGCAATATGGTTTTGACTACAAAATCTGTGGTATAGACTCAGCGTTGCTACTATCGTTCCTCGAACGTCACAAGAGCGCCAACATCAAAATCAATTCACCCCATCATGACCAAATTTAAGGAAAACGAAACTGTTCACAACCTAAATAAAAGGGCATCAGGTAGACCAAGGACACAGGAGAACATTGACGCTCTGCAGCACTCGGTGGTTAGCGGTCCACTATAAGGGCGTCGAAGGCGTTCACAAGAAATGGGTCTTCTACCAACGTCGCTGATATCCTTGGTCTACTCGATGCCCCTTTAGTATATAGGTTGTGAACAGTTCCGTTTTTCTTAAATTTGCAAGAACTAGCGATGGGGAAGAGGATTGGGGTGGGTGGGGAGATAATGAGTACCAGGAATGGATGGAAATGGGAGATATGATAATGATATTTGCAGAGAGAGTCGAGAATGGGGAAGACAGGCTTAAACAGAAAGACGGAGGAAGGATAATAAAACAAAAATTTAAGACTATAATGTTAGTGGTTGGATGGTGGAAAAGTTTGCTGACATATGAATGTGCTATAAGGAGCGTCACTCAGAGTGCCTGAACATAGTTTCATAGAACTAAGAGTCCGCCTCACCTGAGCAACGCTCTTGTGCATTATGCGGAAGACCCGGCAGCCGCACCCTTGTCCACTACCTCCAAAGATGCCCCCCCCCACACAACGCTTCCGTGTCGCCTGCTGGACCACCACTCCACAACCCCCTGACGGAGACACGATGATCCTCCCCGTACTGGCCAGATATTGTGTAAATAATATTGATGATGTGTAAAAGGAATATCCTTCCTTCCTTAGGCTTTAGTATGCCCCTTTATAATATTTATACTGTATATACTTGTGACACTTGCCAGATGCTTCTGGTGTTATTGTACAGGGGTACCTAGTGACAGCACTAGGATCCCGCTTCCTCTAACAAGGAATAAACTATTGAAATTGAATTTGATAATTGAACTACGAGTGATAGTGAATGCGAGATTAAAGGTGAAAGTTATCCAAAGATGTAAGAGAAGGATTGTGACTTTTTCTAAGCTTAGGAAAATTAATATAGAAAAAAATAATTGAGACAAAGTGTGCAAGAATAGTTTATAAAATGCAGGAGAGGTGTGTGGCCATGATAAAATTAGAGAACAAACAAAAATATAAAATGAAGGGAAGATAGTCTGTCAATGTTCAATAAAAGAAGTGAAAAAATTATGACCATAAGGTGAAACAAATTATAAAGGAAGGCAGGAGTACTGGTAGATAAACGTAAACTAATGGAATGGTTAAATAATTTAGAACAGGTGAAGGAGGATAGAAAATGTCATTATATTTTAAAGTGATCAAGGGGCCGTTGTGGAGGGAACTAAAGAGAGAAAGATAAAACAAGAAAGCAAATGGAAATGGCAGTTAAGACTGAAAGTGATGATATAGATTAAAAAAAAAGAGATGGGGGGTATATTTTCAGCAAATGACGCCTGTAACAGATGACAGACAGGTAGAATACTCCAATTTTGGATGTGACAGATTACCTTAAATAAATGTAGTTACTGCTGCAATCTGTCTTATGCCATCGGTTTATTTAACCGCCGAAAAATGTTTGTGTTATCACTGCGCTAACCCTTACATTAGCTAAACTTGGTCAATTTTGGCGCGATTTACACCAATTGTATTGTGTGGACCTTGTCACAGAGAGGACAGAAAACAATATACTGGCCACAGGTTGTGAATGACAGAGGGAAGGGGGCCAAACATGGTAAAAAGTATGTTTAGTTTTCCTGTATAGTGGAAAGGTTATTGTAATAAACTTAAAATTTATAGAGGAATATTTTTTAGGACAATGTATGTCACAGTTACTTTTTGAGAGAATTTTACCAAAGTTGAAAGTATATTAAGGGAACATCAATGTAGGTCCGGAAGAGAAACAGAATGTGGATCACACTTTTTAAGGTTAAAAAACATGAGATAAACATTTCTGAAAAAAAATTATTTAATTACTGCATTTATAAATATTAGAAATATATGGTAGAATAAATAGAAAAGCAACGTGGGAATTAATGGGATAAATGTGTTGTTGTTTTTTAATGATGGGAGTTTTCAGGTGGAACACGAACTACATGTTAGAATTTATCGGGGAGAGGGGAACTGGTTCCCAATAAAAGAAGGACTCCATCAGCGAGATAAAATGTTACTACAGTTGTTTGATATTGTCATGCGTGGGGGTATTGAAAAGGGTGAAGGCAAGGGTGGTGAAGATTGATGCAACTTTGGTGAATGATGATTTGGGGTGAAAATGTGAGAATTAGCTGCAGTTTGTCGATAATACTTATAATGGGCTGTTCGGAGTAAAGATGAAAGTAAATGTTAGTGAGTGATTTTGGAACACGGAGGGGTAGAAGAAAGTTAATGGATGTGAAAAAGTAAAATAATGAAATTGAGAGGATAATGAAGACAAAAATAAATAAATACTAACTTATATGGCGTAAGAGTGGAAAGAGAAGACTGTTTCAGACATCTCAGACTGCAAGTGTCAGCAAATGGAATGAGGAGTGTGATTAATTGAAACCACGGTTTATGCCACCCCTTTTGAAGCACACTATAGTTTCCACGCTAACCTGGGAGTAAGCCACGCTCCTCTTCTATAAAAATAGCGGAGTGGTTCATAGAAAATGTTCGTGTGTCTGTCTATTTATTCAAACTAAATGTGTTCACACTTGGTAAGCAGACCTGTTATTCCCTAAACTAATGTTAAATATCTGGTCTATCAAAATGCAAATGATTTCAAGGCATTAGCACTTCAGAGAGTTGTTAGAAATTTTTAAATATTTATCATAAAAGGTCAAAGTCAAGAATGAAATTCGCTTTCGAATGAAGTCTTTTAATTATTTCTTCGTTTTGCACCAAACATAAAGCAAACAGAAACAAATTATACCAAACATATAGCCAGTGCCGGATTTAGACCTGTGGAGACCCATGGGCAGCCTCTTTGTGGAGGCCCCCCTCATTATAACTACCCAAGAGGGTGGGGTGGCGAGTGAAGCGAGCCTAAACATCTGGGAGTTCCGGGGGGCGCTGTAAGCCTCCCGGAAAATTTTTGAAATTTGAACACTTCTTTGGAGAATTTTGAAGCCATAAGCAGTTACATTGAGGAAATTAGAACACTGAGAAATTTTTAAGTAGCTGTATATTTATTGATAGTTTACAAATTCCCAACACACACACACACACACAAAAGTGAGACATGACTGGAGTCATTCATGTGTTTTCAAGTCGACCAGCCCTAATATAGCTACTACCGCACATGTGGAGGCCCCCAGATTGTGGAGGCCCCTGGGCAGCTGCCCACTTTGCCCACTCCTGAATCCGGCCCTGCATATAGCACAATAGGCTGGATATATCCCAAATCATGTATATAACTGATAAAACTCGATATAAATACGTGCTTATAGACGCGCAGTCCGGGGGAGGTAAAACGCTCGGGGCATCAGCCACTGGACTTCGTGGCCACATGAACATGTTGGTGATCAGCTGAGAGTGACAGATCAGCTGGACACTTGACTCGTACTGCCAGTATGGTACAGCTCGCATTAGAATACTATGACACACAAATTACCTATACCTCGTCCATCATTGGCCGAGATTTTCGTTCATTTGAACCAAATTTCTTGATACTTGATGATAAGAGGATAAAAATGTTAAACCTCTACATCGCATCTTAATACTTCGAAGCATATATTATTACTTAAATCTTTTCACAATGCAGTATTTAAGATAGAGAATGCCAAGTTAGTGGATAGAGTATTTATTTATCTGCTTGTGGGTGTGAGAAATGCTTTTTTGGCTAAAGTACCGTCTGCTGGCTGTTGTGCGTCAAGATGGGGGAAATTCCCGCAAAGGCCAGTGGCTGTTTCCCTGAGCGTTTTACCTCCCCTGCACTGCTTGTATATAAGGGCGTATTTATATCGAGTGTCCGATTTCTTCCACACCTACGAAAACCTAAGACACGATGAACATAAGAACATAAGGACATAAGAATGGAGCAAAACTGCAGAGGGCCTATTGACCCATACTGGGCAGTCCCGTTTATACCCAACCCCTATTGCTCATATAAGCATCCAACCTATGTTTGAAGCTATCCAGCGTATTCGAGTTAATGATGATATTTGGTAACTTGTTCCATTCATCCACTACTTTGTTTCCAACCCAATGTTTACCTATTTCACGCCAAAATCTAAATTTGTCTAATTTAAAACCATTGTTTCAGGTTCACTCCTGGTTGGATAGTTTGAGTACTTTTGTAATGTCCCCTTTGTTTAAGGCTGACTTCCATTTATACACCTCTATCATGTCGCCCCTCACTCTACGTCTCTCGAGGGAGTGCAGATTAAGATGCTTTAACCTGTCTCTGTATTCAAGGTTCATAATGCCCGGGATTAGTCTTGTCATTCTCCTCTGGATTCTTTCCAAGGATTCTATATTCATTCTGTAATACGGTGACCAGAACTGAACTGCGTAATCCAGGTGAGGTCTCACAAGCTCTAGATATATTTTTAAGATGACCTCGCTAGTCTTGTAACTAACACTCCTTTGTATGAACCCAAGTACTTTATTAGCCTTGTTACGAGCAAAAACACATTGTTTACTTGCCTTAAGATTTCTACTTATCATTACTCCTAAATCTCTCTCGCAGTCGGATTCCACAATGGCATTGTTGTTCATCTGGTAACTGGTTTCCCTGTTTACATCTCCTATACTGAGTACTTTACATTTGTCCACATTGAATTTCATCTGCCATTTTTCCCACCATTCGAAAAATTTGTTTAGATCTTCCTGTAGTTTTGCAGAGTCCTCGTCAGATTTAATTACACGTCCTATTTTAGTGTCATCAGCAAATTTACTTATGTTGCTGTCTATGCCGATATCTATGTCGTTTATGTATATAATAAATAATAATGATCCAAGTACTGAGCATTGGGGAACTCCACTAGTGACGTTGCTCCAATGCGATTTAGTGCCGTTTATGGTCACTCGCTGTTTCCTGTCCCGTAACCACGCCCTAATCCATTTAAGGATAATACCTTTTATGCCATGCGCTTCTACCTTTCTAATTAGTCTTTCGTGGGGGACTCTGTCGAAGGCTTTGCTAAAGTCGAGATATACCACATCATAATTGTGCCCCTCATCCACCTATTCGAAAACTGATGAAAAGAATGTTAATAGATTAGTTAGACATGAACGCCCGCTTGTGAAGCCATGTTGGGAATCATTGATCAACTTGTGCTTCTCCAGGTGGTTTCGAATAGAGTTTGAAATAATTGATTCTAGTAATTTACCTACTATTGATGTTAGACTGATTGGGCGGTACTTAGAGGATAGTGATCTATCCCCACTCTTGAATATCGGTATTACATTCGCTATCCTCCAGGATTCTGGTACTACACCTGTTTTTAATGACATATTAAACAACTTTGCTAAGGGCATACTAAGCTCTTCCTTACATTCCTTTAATACTCTGGGAAATATCTCATTGGGACCAGTTGACTTATTAGGCTTCAGTTTGTCTATTTGCTTATTAACATCGTTACTAGTCACTACTATCTCGCTTAATTTGTTTTCTTCACTATCTCTGAATAGAGTCGGTGCCTCGGGTATCATGTTTAAATTTTCGGTGGTGAAAACGGTTGAAAAATATTTATTCAGATTATTGCTCATTTCTCCGTCGTTATCAGTTAGCTCGCCGGTATCTGAACGTATTGGTCATATCTTATCTCGTGTTTTAGTTTGATACATTTGGTAGAATCCTTTGGGGTTTGTTTTCGCCTCCCTTGCCATCTTTAGTTCATAATCCCTCTTTGCTTTATTATCTCGGTCTTAACCCTACGGGCCAGTACCTTATAATACTCTTGGAGGTAAATTTCGCCACGATTTATGCTTCTACCTATAGCCTTCCTTTGGCCAATAATATTCTTTAAATAATTATTTATCCATTTAGGGTCATTGTTGTCTGATCTGAGTTTTTTGTATGGTATGTTCTGCCTTTGTGCATTAAGTAACTCATTATTTAAAGTGTCGTGGAAATCGTGGAAATCGGCAATATCAGATCTCGTTATCAGGTCGGTGTCATCTGTCAGGCTCGCACCCAAGCCCGACACCCCCTCCCTCAGCTGCTTCTTTAAACTATCAAAGTCTGCCCTTCCGAAGTCTGGGACTTTAATGGAATTCTCTTTACGTCTGACCTGAAAATCTAACTGGAATCTAATTTCTTTGTGATCACTGTTTTCAAGTTCGTTCCCTACCTCGACATTGCTAATGAGGTTTTCTCTGTTCGACAGAGCTAAATCGAGTATATTAAAACCCCGGGGGGTTCTGTTTTATGTTGACTTAGGAAACAGTCCTGGATCGTTTCGAGGAAATCCTCTGATACTGAGTTTCCCGTAATGTCAGTCCAATCTATTTGGCCAAGGTTAAAATCGCCTACTATACAGACTTTGTTGTGTATGGAAGCCCTGAGCATTTCATCCTAGATAAGTCGCTCATTAACTCTATCAAGATTGGGAGGTCTATATATTACCCCTGTGATTAATTTTTCCCTACAGTCGATTAATTCTATCCAAATTGTTTCTGTATTCCGCTCAGTTTTTATTTCCTTATTTATTTCGCACTTCAGATTATCCCTGACATAGATGGCAAGACACCACATATGATAGGGATCCCTCCCTTAGTCCTAATACGGTCTATAGCTGCCTTGAACTTATCAAGAAGCACCTCACTCCTACACCAGCCAATATCATTGCCTCCTGCACTGAGGCAGATAATGGGTTTGTTCCCATTACCAGACAAGATATTGTCCATCCTGTCAACTATATCCCCCACCCCAGCCCCTGGCAAACACACCCTCATCCTATTTTTATTTTTACCACAAAAAGCCCTGTTCAAGTATCTTACCTGTGAGTCACCAACAATTAAAGTTTTTATACTTTCCTTGTCAGCCCTGTCCCTGACTGTACTAACGTCCAATTCGTCTATCAAGGGACTGAACGAGTTGGTACACTTAGCTGTTGTTGTCGTTGTTATAGTATCCTTGGTGTGTTTCTTCACCACCAGTTTGGTCGTCCCTCTCCTTACAACCTTCCATTCCCCAGAGTTATCGTCCTTCACCTGCTTTCCTTGTCTCGTTTCTTCCTTCATCCTTGCTCTCTCTTCCTTTAATTTCAGGATTTCTAACTCTAATTTCAGGTTTTTTTCCTTGGTAGTCTCTAACTCGGTCCACAGAAGGGCGTAACCCCGTTCACCAGTAGCACTAGCCATATCTGATAATTATCCCCGGGAGCAGAGCTAAGCGGCCGTGACCTTTCCTCTAGTGAGGTCAGAACACAACTGAGTGAGGTCAGAACACAACTGTGACGTCAGAACAGGACCCAAACACGACTGAATGGATACTCCTAGAGAGCAAGAGGAGGAGGAGAGTAAGGAGAAAATCAACTTCAACCTAACAAGATTACCAAGACAGAAGACCAAGACATTTCCCCAAACAAGAAAACACCACACCCAATCAAGCCGACCAAGTACTGAGAAACCATTGCCCAACCCAACACGCACCTGACGCTTGACCTGACGCTCACTTGACTCTGGGTCCTGCCACCTCCTCGCCGCGTCCGGGCGAGTTGCTGCTGCCTCCAACTTAAAACCCAAAATCACGCAAGCGGTGTTTAGCCACTGCACCTATTCTCCTATCCTTCTAAAATTCACTTCAATCCTCCCTTTATCCTTCCCCTGAACCGCCTTCCTCCCTGTCACTAGCATTTAAGTCAAGAGTCGAGTGTTATCAGTTATATAAATGTTTGGGATATAACTGGTCTGCTTACCAATTGTGAACACGTTTAGTTTGAATATATGGACAGCTCTTCGAACATTTTCTATGAGCTATTTGTAGCTCTGGACGAGGGCATGGCCTACGGGCCAGGTTAGCGTGGAAATACTATCGTCGATAATCCAGTGAAGAAATGTTCCAATTATCAGCAGAAGCACCCGTTAATTCCTGAGTATGCATAAGGGCTATATATACAGTGTAAAAGGAGATATTACAACCCATATGATATAAAGGTATTAATAAGTTCATGTAAACAAATAAAGAGTAAATTAACAATTAGGAAAATAGATTAATGATTGAGTGAAGAAAGAGTTGAAAGGCAAAATCTAATCTGAACGTGGAAATGACAGCTTTTAGTCAACCAGATGACCTGTGAACTGATGACTTTAATCTTAAACTAATTTCATTCAAATATTAGACGCTATCAAGGACGTATCTTAAATATCTTGTGGTAAAATAAAATTGTTAATTCTTCTCGATGATACTCTGAATTCGGTGATTGATTATAATAACTGTAGCATTTATCGACTCACCAACATCAAAAACTTTCACAAAGAATCCTCAGAAAGCAATTAACATAAACTTTTTGGAGATATTTTTATTTTATATTTTCTTTTTTTTACACACAAACATAAGCAGACATTTGGATAACGAGGCATTAACAGAGACCAACATATTTAAAGACATACACAGATAAACAGACAATTAGATAAATAGATATAAACGTAGACATACAAATAAATACACAGAGAATCAAACATACACTCATAAGTAACAATTGAATATACTTAATAATATTACACCGACAAAGATCAGCTCTACGTGGTGAGGATGAATAAGTCATTTTTACCTTATCTTAAAGTAAATACAATATATATATATATTTTTTACAGTAAAAGAAAATACGACATATAGGTGCAAGGAATTTAATTCTAACCTAACCTAACCGAATTTACTGATCGTTAGTTAATTTTTCTTCAGATTTGGTTAGGTTAGGTTAGGTTCAAATATTATCTTTCATAAATAGTTTAGTGTCGTCATCTCTAAACAAGAACACAGAGTTTCTCACTTCGTACTGTATGTAAAGTTGAAACATGAATGTAAGTCAAACTCGCTTCTTATAATGTACCGTCGGGGAATGTTTCGTGTAAGACACCCAGCCACTTGTTTGAACCCCTGCATGTTAGACCTATAGTATGGTAGCGAATCAATAGTCAGACACTCATCTGTCTGGTAACTTCTGGTGAGATTTACCACTTTTTCTGTGTACTATGATTGGGGTGTTGATATTGTGACTTCATCAACTCCTATACCTCCTCCCCTCCCCCCACCTCCTCTCTCACACAGTTACCAAATAAGTGAGTGTCTGGCTACTGCTTCGCTACCTTCAAGACAGCTCAGGCTCTCAACTGGCTCAGTCAAGTTAATATTATGGTTCTTAATCGACTCCGTATCTGTGTTATTCTGGCTAAATAAACTGTTTCAATATCAATATTAATATCAGTACCACAGGTCCCATATTCAGAGGTTCGAACTTGTGGCCGGGTGTCTTACGCTGAACGTTCCCCGACCGAACCTCATTTTCTTTCTGCAGTACAAAGCTTCATAATATTTCACCAAATAATGAAAGCAGAGAAAAACAGAAAATAAGGACCACCTCTGCAGAATTAGTTGGTGTTTTGTAAGATATTTGAAGACTTCAATTAATCACCACGAAGTCTCTTAAGTGTTTGAGAAAAATTATTTGGAAATGATGAAAGAGAGAAAATAAATGGAGAATTGGAAGTGAAAATGAGAAATACGATGATTTTAATAATTTTGGGGGGAATTGATGAGTAAAATGTGGAGAGTCTGAAAAAAGGTGTGACCATCAATAATAATATTAATAATAACAATAATAATATTGACAATGCATAGATATGTACCACAATTGTTCTTTGAAACGTGAAAATCAGTGGTAAGAGAGAGTAAATCGTATACCGTACTCAGTTCGAAGCTACTGTGATAAGCCTTATGAACAGATGCATAATATAACAGAGCCTGAATGATGGGCAGATACACAGACAAACACACTTCCTCGATAATTGTCATTGAGTCTGCCAGATTCTTTTTTTTTTGTTATTTTGAGTAATGAAGAGGGAATTTAAATAGGTGATGCAGGGAGCACCATGGCTGTTCGTATTATAACAAATATATAAGTGAAGAAGAATACAAAGAAGTGAACGGCCTTGTAGAATGAAAAGAAAAAGATCTAATAACAGCGAGATGATCCAAGAGAAAAAGAAAATATTAAAATATGTGGAAAGAAAAAGACAGAAGGAAGCGAATGAAATATTAAAAATACTATAAAGTGGATAATGATATAGAAATATATAGAATATACGGTTCTCAAGTCCATGAAAATCAGAGGAATTTTGGTTTGGTTGTTGAAATAATACACTTCCTGGCAGTACAAGAACTAACACGGAAATACTGCAACGATATTATATATTTTGGAATCAAGGAAATACTTTAAAATCTATACATAAGTTAATTCATGAATAACACAGAAATGATAGTGAATAGTGAAGGGAAACTAATTCATATGAGGGAATGAAGTGAAGACGTAACAGTTATATACACAAAGACGCCTGGAGCTGATCAAGGCATGTTTAGGATGTATCAGTGTTTTCAGGTAATTACTTTGAATATCTGGGATGTAAGAGTGGATCAAAGAATGTAATAGATAAAGCGATCGCAAATATGAGCAAATGTAGTGAAGCTGAAATGAGCTTAAATGGGTAAGAAGTATATAAAAAGCTAAGATTACAAAAAAATAGCTTCAAGGTAATTAACAAAGCTAAAATTAACACGATTAACAAAGCGCAATAACATGAGAAAGGAGGATTTATAGAAGAGTGCTGCTGGTTGGATAATATTTAATTAATTCTGGTGACTCTAACTATGAGGATTTAGAAGAAAAGTGTGTTTAAGATTGTATAGATATGTACATACCAAGATATGTGAACACGCCTGACGCCAAGACTCTGTTACCATTCATTGTACCATTTATTCACATGTCTGTATTACTACATATTATTATAGCATGTCTGATATCTATGCTTATGTCTAATGCCTATGTCCATTTACTATGTCCCGATGTACTGTGTCTGTACCGCGCTAGTCGAGTAATTAGAAGACCTCATTGATTGTCCTAGTAATGTCTAGCAACTCTCCTTGCCTAGCTAGCTAATTTCCCTCAGATCGGCTTCGGCCTGCCTACGACGAGGAGTTCCTTGTGCTGGCTCCTGTTCCTGTACCGGTTGGCTATCACGCCAAGTCTTGTACCACTTGTTGAATATATCTACTGCTCGTGCCCTGGAGTTTCAAGAATCTTGTCTAGGATTACATCCACTACAAAGATGACAGTACTGTATAAATAAGGGTAATATGGGAAGTTAGGATAAGGCTGGATCAAGCTGTGAAGACAAGAAAATGACTCGTGATTTAAAGTTGGTGTTCAGGAGAGACAGAAACTGATGCTATCTACTTGCCTACTTTTTGTCTGAGGAAACAGTTAGATTCTCTCCTAATTCTGTCTTAAAGATACTGAAACACGGCATATTAGTCTTTTGAAGTGGCACTCCAATAATCCTAATGTATTTTTTCGTTTGTTCATGTAAGGGGAATTTGATTCTTTTCACTATCGGCTATGACAACTTTAACAACAAAACAAAATTAAAACAGTCGCCCTAGACATGCTTGAGAGCTCACCAAATGTCCTGGACAGAGCTTGTCTGCAGGCATCTATAGTGTTTTCAAATTTACCTTGTGCGAGACATCGAAGTCAATGGCATCATCAAAAGGATTCTATCAACTGCAGGCTACCCAGCACATAGGGAGTCACAACCTTATGGATCCGACAACAAGTGTCTGTATGGAATCCCATCAGTCTGGTGGAAGGATGGTAAACAGCTGGTGTGGGACCATTACGGTACGGTACGGTACAGTTGATATTTAGTCAGAATGTACTGTACGGAATTACGGTACGATATTTTCCTTGAAGTACGGTACGGTATGTATGTATATTATGTATGCTGGATTATATATTATGTATGTATATTATGTATGTGCTCCATTTATGTATTATTTATTCAGCCTAGCTAGCAGCGTGTGGCAATGTAATTACCATATCCCACATGCTTAATTAATGTGCCTGGCGACGTATGGAAGCTGCTAATGTCTCACTTGCCATACGTCGTCTATAGCAGTTGACAAGGAGCCTAGCTGAGGAGCGCTACATCCCTCTGTGTACATATCTCTTATCCAGTAAACCGAACCTACAAAAACTATACAGGTGTTTATGTTCGCTCCTGTATATAGAACTTATTATCCAGAACCTAACATGGCGCAGTGCGTAGTTTTACTGGATAATTACGAGTGATAGTGCAAAGTTTGTGGAAAGCCGGCTTATGGACTCCCGCCCTGTGTCAACCGCCGCGCCACCCGTCCTCGAAGAATTTAGCAACTTTGAGCAGTGTCAGTGACAGTGATTTTCTGTGAAGTGTTTAGTGCATTGTGTGTTTCGTGCCATTCATGTGTGACCTTGTTCGAACGGATTCCCAAGGTATACGGCATGTTCTGGGCATTTGTGGGGAGTAGAGTTCAGTGCACCCTTCTCTGACCACGTCCAGAGGGTAACTGGCGTCTGACTGCGAGTCGCCGCGCCTCTCCCTCCTCTCCCTCCCAGCGAGACGCTGCCCAAGGCGCGCACACACACATACATGTACTAACACACTGACCGCGGCGATTGCCTTATATATATTTTATATATATAACCTACTTATCTGTGTATTTAATTTTTTTGTCTGAAATCTTGTTGATACGACGGGCTGACCGGTCAACGCTGATTTAAGACACAGTACACAGATGAAGTAGTTATGTCTCATGCCTTACGTAGCCGTGGACCCAGCGTCTGGATGAGTCAAGCGGATGATAGTCCCGCAGAGATGGATGACCAGGCCGGCCACGACGCTCCAGCTCCCACAACATCGCGCAGCCCTTCACCTCAATATTCAGCGTTGTCTCCAGAGATAATTGCTTTAATGAAGTTTATGAGAGATGAAAGGCGCGAGGATGAAGCTCACAGACGTGTGGCGGATGAACACAGGAGGCAAGCAGAGGCAGAGAGAGACCACCAACGGAGATTGGAAGACAATGCACGGTTTGAAGCTTTGATATCTCGCCTCACTGTTAACCAAGCCCCTGGCTCTAACACTGCCTCGGTACTGACTGGTTCAGATACCTCATCAATGCTTCCTTCACGCCCCCCAGCCCCACCTAAAGCAGCAGCTCAAACACCGCCCATCTTGAAGCCTGATGTGACTTTCCAGACTTTTCGTGAATGGCGGCGACGGTGGACTGATTATTCTACAATGGTGGATCTCCAGAGTTTGTCACAGCCTAAACAACTCATCCAGCTGCGTATGTGCCTGTCCTTGGAAATTCAGCGTGTCTTAGAACATACGTTGCAGGTACCCCCAACCTCTTCGCTGTCTGTTGAGGATGTACTGGTCATTCTACAACGGCTCATCAAAGCACAGCAGAATGAAGCTCTGCGCAGGAGGGAATTGTTTAGCTGCAGACAGATGGAGGGTGAGTCTTTTGATACCTTTTATGTACGTCTTAAGAGAGTTTCGGAAGAGGTAGATATATGTCTAGGCCACCACCAGCAGTGCGAGGAGACCCAGTTGATGCAGGTGATCTTGATGGGTGTTAAGGAGGAGGAACTTGTCCAACGCCTCACCTCCCTCGACTCTTCCTCTTCTCTCAAGGATGTGTTGACGATATGTCGCTCCTATGAGGCTGCCAGGTGTGCCACCTCTGCCATCCGAGCTCCCCCTACAGCTGTACGCGCTGTGTCCCGGTACAAGAAGGACAAGAAGTCTGTTCCTACGCCTTCTCCCACCACGTCCACGCCCGGTTCATTTTGCAACAACTGTGGTAAGCAGCACGGAACACAGGTGTGTCCAGCTGCTCAGTCTACCTGCAACAGTTGTGACCGTAAGGGCCACTGGTCGCTCACAATGCGGTGCCCAGCTAAGTACGTACAGTGCAATGTGTGCGGTCGTCTGGGCCACTATGACAAGTGTTGCCCTACCCACAAACCCAAGGGACAGCGTCGGCGGAAGCTTCGGCGCCCTTCTACCAGAGAGGGCCGCCCACAGTCGCCAAATGAGAGGCACGACGACCCTGGACAAAGCCCGACCCATATTAGGAGGGTGTACTCCTCGCATCCCAGGACCAAAGTTCCCCAGTACATCAGTGTCATCGTGACCTATGGCAGTGTGTCATCCCGTCTTCAGATGTTGCCTGACACCGGCGCTGATGCTACAGTCATCGGTCCCCAACATTTGCAATGCTTGGGGCTCTCTCCAAGCGATCTAGGACCGCCTTCCAAGGACCTCTGCGTCACGGCAGATGGTTCACAGATGGCCCCAGCCCTAGGTTCACTCTATGCACATGTCACCTTTGGCAACAGGTCGTGTCAGGCCTCTATTGACGTGCATAATGGTGTCCCGACTCCTTTGCTGTCCTACAGACATTGCCAAGAGTTGGCCATCATCTCCCAGGACTTCCCAACACCGATTCTCGAGGTAAAATACGCCAACAGGGTGCACGAAGGGAGCAGCAACTACCCTGCTGCCGCCCTACCCCTACCTCTGGCCAGTGACACCTCTCCTTCGGTAGTTGTCCCTGCTGCTTCAAATCTCCATCCCTTGGCTCGCCTCCACGACAGTCACTGTGGAGCCGAGGCCACCAAACGGTGTGCAAGACAGACTGTGTTCCGGCCTGGCATCGACCCCGACATCTCCAATGCTGTCCAGGTGTGTAAGCCCCGCCACGTACTACAACCCAGCCAGCAGCAGGAACCCTTCATGAGTGACGACAACCCCACCCGCCCCTTTGAGTCTGTGTCGGCCGACTTTTTCTCTGTGTCAGGAAAGTCCTTCCTTGTTATCGTCGACCGTCTCTCTGGTTGGCCGGTTGTCATCAAGTGCGGTAATGACACGACGTCTGCCGCCACCATCAGCAAGTTCCGCCACTACTTCCGTGACGTGGGCGTTCCTGTACGCCTGCGAACCGACGGAGGGCCTCAGTTCACAAGCCGGGACTTTGCTGTGTTCCTTGACCGATGGGGAGTCCGGCATGTGTTGTCATCGCCCCATTACCCGCAGTCCAACGGCCACGCTGAGGCTGCTGTCAAATCCCTGAAGCACCTCATCCTTAAGGTGGCCCCTTCTGGGAACATTGACTGCGAGGCCTTCGACCGGGGTCTTCTTGAACTCCGCAACACACCTAACTACACCGGACGCTCCCCTGCCCAGGTTCTTGTGTCCCTGCTCACCCTCAATCCTTCTCCAAGGAGTGGCAGGCCAAGACAGAGGATTGTGATCGCCGAGCCGCCGAACGTGTTCAGGACGTCGTCGCCCGCTACAACGACCACGCCCGTTCTCTCCCCAGGTTGAGTGTCGGCACCCAAGTCCGTGTTCAGGACCCGACCTCCCTACGTTGGGACAAAGTAGGCGTAGTCATGGGTCTCGGTAGGTCACGGGACTACCAGGTGCGGTTACCCAGTGGTCGTGTGTGGTGGAGGAACCGCCGTTTTCTCCGCCCCGTAACAATGCCTTCTGCTGACCCCGCCACCAGTGTTGAGTCCCATACCCTTCCCAGTGATCTAGTCCCTCGACGCTCAGAACGGATCCAAAAGAAAAGGTCCGCTCAAGACTTTGCTATGAGCGTATAGGGGGGAGGGAGGTGTATGTATATTATGTATGCTGGATTATATATTATGTATGTATATTATGTATGTGCTCCATTTATGTATTATTTATTCAGCCTAGCTAGCAGCGTGTGGCAATGTAATTACCATATCCCACATGCTTAATTAATGTGCCTGGCGACGTATGGAAGCTGCTAATGTCTCACTTGCCATACGTCGTCTATAGCAGTTGACAAGGAGCCTAGCTGAGGAGCGCTACATCCCTCTGTGTACATATCTCTTATCCAGTAAACCGAACCTACAAAAACTATACAGGTGTTTATGTTCGCTCCTGTATATAGAACTTATTATCCAGAACCTAACACGGTACGATTTAGGTACGGAAAAATGAGCAACATTCCGTACCGTACTAGGGTGTGTCATACGGAGGCGAATTTTTTTTTTTTTAGTTTGAAAAATCGGCCCATGGTATTAATGATGTAGTTCTATGTGCAGAATCATGTGATATCTTCAGATTTGAAAAGTTTTCATTTTTAGCTAGGTAAATTTTAACTTGAAATCTTATGAAAATTCAGTATTCCCACCCTTTTACCAACACCACTAAATAGCATATTTAAAGTAAAGTAAATGTATCAGGTTAATTTATTAGGATGAAAATGATCCAGAATAGTGAAACGAATGATCTTGACACATTTATTAAATTTAGTATTCCTTTAGAAAACAAAATCATCAAATACAAAAACCGGTTTTACTACTACGACCCGGTGTTGCTGCACACCATTGAGAACATGTCTTTCTTGCTTCTGTTTCTACTCATCACCTCCCTGCTGACCACCTGAGCTCGGATGTAGCCTTCCCTCCTCTCCTGGCTGTACACGTGACTGCTGGCCTCGCTCACTTGCTGTACACAACGCTCTATACTCTGGGTGTGCGAGGGCCAGGCAGGGACATGCATGGGGTTGTCCAGGAAAGCTCTGACTTGAACATTGGTGAGGCTGCACGTAAGAGGGGGCTCACTACCAGCCTGGATGTTATCCAGATCTATGAGATCAGTGAGGGTCTTGGCACCTAGATTGACTTCAGGAGTCTTCCTGACCCTGAAGGAATCATCACCAACTGATTCGTCATGCCCAGATCCTCTCATAAGTCTCATATCCAAGATCTTTTTGACTGCCACTCTTCTCTCCTCCTCATCCTTACTGCAGAGCATTGTCTGCAGAACTGCCTCGGGATGAGCATACCAGGAAGATCTCCTCACAGTCTGCTCCACAATCTGAACAACTTTCCTTGGCTGACTCCTCAGGAGCTCAAGCTGGAAGAGAACATGCCTCGGACCTTCGGAGAACGATGACTTGTCCTTGGTGTTGAACCAATTTGGCAAGTAGACACTCACGATGAATAGGACAATAAGTCTCAGGTTGTGAAGCTGGTTCCCTTTTAGTTTATGATGAGCGACCGAAATTCTGCAGAACCTGAGAGCCGTTGTGAGCCACCTAGAATGTGAGACTGGACCTATTTGCAGGTAAGCAAGTCTATCAGGCATGACCCCAGTTTTGATGGCACTGCAAATCATGTAACCATAGTACTGGTCAGTACTCAGGTCGTCAATGACAGTATGTGCAAGCTCAACGAGTGGAGGGCCAACTGTGATTTTTTCAAAGCTCGGATTTATTTCTAACTCAGTGGCAGAGTCCAGCATCTTGCCAAGAGGACCAGACCATCTGTTGTTTGAAAGAGTCTTGCCATCCAGCTCCTGGATCAGATGTCTGAGTGGCAACTCGTTGGTGTGGAGGTCACAAACAATCCAGACCAGCTTCCTCCCAATCTTCCGCTCTATCCACTGTATGACCCCCCCTTGCCACCCTGTGTTCGTGTTGGTGCTGTCCCCTCCAATGGCCTGCAGGGTCTGGTCTACGTTCCTCTCTCTGAGCCAATTCACAATGTTATCTGCCACTATCTCAGCTGGTTTCCTGATGTCATCTTTCTCTGGAGTGAAATGCCACAAATACTTCCCTCCTGGTTCACTGCAGCAGGAGTAGTGTTCCTCCTTCACCATGGCAGGGAACAACTTGTCAGAATCTCCAACTTTCATGAACACTTTAGTGTCATCCCTTCTCCCATCAAAGAACAAACAATTGATTCCATTTTCTCTTATCCCCTTATCAAACTCCTCTTCTAGGTTACTGACAAGTTTCTCCTGAGCTCTCCTTACTTTGTTATGATCTATCACCAGGTGAACATCATCAGGTGTTATCAAACCACCGTCAATCCAGGCAGCTGTTGCTATCTCTGCAGTTTCTCTGAGACCAGTCTGGTGTCGCATGCTGGCCAGAGCTATGCTCGGGATATCTTTCCTATTTCGAATCTTATGCCTGGAAAGTTTGGGATCATTATTTTCTGGGTTAGGGACAAAGTCACCATTCTCCTGGTCAGCACTCGGATCAGCCATGGGGAAGTCATTAAACTCTGAATCAGCTTGACTCCAATCATCGGCCTTTTTTACCTCACCCTGGGCCTTCTCAAGTCTCTTTTCCTCGGCAACTCTTCTCCTCTTCTGTCTCTCTGTGGCAGCCTCCTGTCTCTTGGACTCCGGAATATCTTGGCTAGAAATCATGAGAGCCCCTATACTGCCAGTCTTCTCTCTCTGTGCTTTGACAAATGCCAGTTCGATCACAGGAATCTTCAGTTCACGCTTGCAAATACAGGAGATGTGGGCCTCGGATTTACAGTCACGATCGCATCCAAACTCAGGACAGAAACAATTGGGCACTTGCAAGTAATTATGTCAAATAACTGGTCCAGTTGCTTGGCAAAGCTGTCCTTAACTGCAAGTTTTCCTCTCCCAAGAGAGATATCTCTTGCCTTTTCCCAACTGGCTAGCAGTCTCTCACTAATCTTCTTCTGACTTGTTATGACTGGAGGCTTGAACTGAGCGTTAGCCAGAGTGTACTGTGCCAAGACAGCTTTGGTCATATCACTGGCAATGTCTTTGTTTGTGTAAGTTCTTTGGTTCTTTTCACTGATTTGCCTGATTAAAACACCGTATCTCAAAGCATCTCTCAATGTAGGCAACTCCGACTTCAGGAGCTCTCTCCCAGACCCAAGATAGTGACTGAGATGGCTGGATTTTTGGTTCCTCGTCCTGAAACAAGCAGCCATCGCAAATATTATCAACTTATAAATGCATCAGAATCTGAAACAGAAAAAAATATTGTTAGTTGGGTTGTTAAAGAATGAAGTCAGAAAGCAATGTTCACTATTTAATTGTAATGCACTAATGCAGCTGTACGTTAGATTTTCGATAAATTTCACGCTAAAATTTACCTAGCAAAAGGTTGCAAAATATTGAAACTGAAATTATTTTCTGTTTATATATACTAAAATCTACCAAAAAAGTGATGGGCCATTAGTTTTAGCTGATCTTCCCTCCTATGACACACCCTAGTACCGTACCGTACCCCAGGCTTAAAAACATGATCATGCAATTATTAACCCCTTGATGAGTGTGACGCATTTTGACAGTTTATTCTGGCTATCATTAGACACTTTTATGCAGCTTAGGAAGGATTTATGGGAATAAACAGTATAGACTAGCTGAATTAGCCATCTGCCTATTGTTTTTCATATACCCTTCCTAAATTGAATAAAATCATCTAATAATAGTCAGAAAAGAGAAAAGAAATGTGTCATCGATCTTCAAAGGGTTAATGCGTTGGTGGCTTCAGTGAGTGCACTTACGTGATCAGTACCGTCCGCCAGCTGGTAGTCTGGTGCTGTCAGTACTGATCACGTTGCGTCACGCGAACTATTCACGTATAACTTGAGAGTTGAGAGTAGTGTCTCCAACTCTCCACAGTCGGAGTAACTCCTTCCATCGCCGTCGGGAGCAGTCATCCGAGGCAGGCAGGGGCACTTTACCTAATATTGCACCTTATTGGTAGGATGACACATATTTTTGCTTCATTGTAAATTAGGTAAACTAAGAAATAAAAATTCCGTAATTAGGCAACAATATTATGTGGGCACATTTACATCTATAGTCACTTCGTAAATGTTCCTTTTCAAATCCACACATGTACTCTAATAAATTGTTCACAAATTGAGAATTATTTTGATGTAAATATATTTTGCTGATGGTACGATAAAAGTACGGAATTACGGTACGGTATTTTTTCCGTACCGTACGGTACGGAAAAATAATTGGGGGTACGTTACGAAATTACGGTACGGTATTTTAGCCAGGTACGGAGTACGGAAAAATATTCCGTACCGTACCGTACTACCAGCCTTGTGTGGGACCGAACATATGCCACTGATACCTTAGCACCTACTTATCTCTCCCTGTGGTACTGGAGCAAAGATTGCAGCATGCTCAGAGGAAAACAAGAAGGGAAAGAACAGGATATCTGAGCCACAATAATTGTTTTGACCCAATAGGGTCAGAGACTCTGAGAGAATGGGGAACCAAGGTCCTGAAATTCCTGATTGAGCAGGTTTCCTGATTTACTGAAACGTCAGGAGACTCCAGAGTACCGAACTACTTGTTCCAGCGTCTCAATAGAGCGATCCAGAGAGGGAATACTTGCTCCTCAACTGAGGAGGTCGAGGGAGTCTTCGAATTATGAGTGATAGAATATAACGTCTATTCAGAGTTCAGGGATTATGACCCCTATTTTCCTTAAAGGATCTTTAACTCGTCTCTGTAAAAAGATAACACAGGGGGTCGAGTCAAGTAATAAGGGTAATAATTAGGAGACAGAAACATGAAGAGACCCAAGTGATTACTCATAACCCTAGGGAGTACAGTTCTGCCCAATGATGTGAATAATCACCAGAGTGTTAGAATCTATTTGCGTTAATTCCATGTGGATACTTGCAGTCACACACCGATACGCACCCATTGTATAAATACATAGCGTACATAAAGTATGGGTGTGTGTAGTATGTGTTTAGAATTTGATGATGAAAATTGATACGGTACAGTATTTTATAAAAGAACAAAAAGTTAATGAGGCTGAAGTTCCCTCAAGCACTTCCCCGGATTATATGTAATTCAATAAGTCTATAAAAGGATCAACTTTATATTATTTCTAATTTCATGTTGGTCTCCTTTAATGGGAGTGATACTAAACACACTGGACTTGATTATACAAAAAACAATGATGGTATCTTTCTACATATCATTTCTTTCTTATTTACTCCATGTTTTACATTTTTCGAGACATGTTTAGAAACACAAAACAACTTACAGGTCTAAAGGAGTTAATACCTTGTAAATATTGCATATATCACCTTTCTTAGTATCTTTGTCTATCGTTTTTCATTCTAAATAGTCCTCAGTGTTGAGTGCAAGTTTTGCTCAGGGTCTTGTGAAAAACATACATTTTAATATATATATATATATATATATATATATATATATATATATATATATATATATATATATATATATATATATATATATATATATATATATATATATATATATATACACACTTGCGGAATCGCCGTCCTCCGGGCGGCTCTTTCGCTAGGCCACGGTAGGACGCCACCTTCCGGGAGGCTCCACATTGTCTCACTGTAGTGCATTGAGGTAGACCACATTTTTGGTTTTGCCATTAGCAGCAAGTATGTACAGATTTTTGCCAGTTCCCACTCTGGAGCATCCAACATAGAACTGTCCATGAGAGAAGCAAGGAAACACCAGGTTTAGGCCAACCATCTTTAGGGACTGTCCCTGGCTTTTGTAGATGGTCATGGCAAGGCTCACTTTAACCTGGAACTGAAGTCACTTGAACTCAAATGGCAGGTCAGTGGTGATGAGAGGTATCCTTGGTATAAAAATGTCCTCTCCTTTAGCTTTTCCTGTCAGTATTGTAGCTTCCAGTACATGTGGCATCATGTTCTTCTTGTGAGCGACTCGTCTCTCATTTTGAGTATGATGTCTCGTTTCTCAAACTCTTGACCCACAATCAGGATGGCTACTTCATCAACTACAGGAGCATTGAATCTTCTTTCATGTTCTCCCTTAGGGTTCGTGCCTGCTTTGATCCTGACTTTGTACTCGTCAGAAGGCATGTTTTCCAAGGCATTTTTAAATGACTGTACATACGTGTTGCGCTCATGCAGCATTTCTTGGATAGATAGGACAATGTCATGTCTGACACCTTGAATATTGCCACACCTGATAGTAGTCTGCTTTTCATGATCTCCCATGAAGTAGATTTGGAGGAACTTTGTCTGCTCATCTTCCAGTGGTAAGAGGGATCCTGCTTTGTGATAGACTTAACCCTGGACTTTGAATGTTGGAATGTATCCGTGCTGACGAACTACTCTGGTAGCTCCAAGGGATGTCATCTGGACGCATGAATTGTACTTCAGTATATTTTCCAAGAAGTGTTTTGACTCTGGTATTGTTCCCAGCAGGAGAGTCTTCAATGGTTGTGGTGGTTTTTCCAAATTTGGCAGTTGTACTTTCCCATGAGAGCAGTACAGTCCAGCATATTCTCCTTTGTACTTCTTTGCACCGCAGTGTTCACATTTCTTATCCATGTTGCCAATGACAACAGAGGGATACTTTTCATATTCTATATCATTGTCATAGTTAAATGCTGCTCTTGCAGGTGGATGCCACTGTGTATTCTTTCTTAGAATTTTGGATCCCACAGCTCTCTGTCTGTCAGCATTCAAACGAATTTCATGCGCTTGATCATTTTCTAGAGAAGGCCTTTCTGCTGTTTGCTATCTGTCAGCATTAAGACGGGATTCCCTTTCCTGATCTGTTTCCTGTGACCGACTGTCCACTGTTCGGTCTCTCTGAGCATTAAGACGGGATTCCCTTTCCTGATCTGTTTTCTCTGACCGACTGTCCACTGTTCTCTTTCTGTTAGCATTAAGACGGGATTCCCTTTCCTGATCTGTTTCCTGTGACCGACTGTCCACTGTTCGCTCCGGGCGGCTCATCAGCTAGGCCACGGTAGGACGCCACCCTCCGGGAGGCTCCACATTGTCTCACTGTTCAGTCCCCAAAACTTATTCTTCCATCAATAGTTCATTAACGGTGTATGTAAGTTCCACCATGTTTTTCACTACAATGGTACAGCAAAGTATATTTTTTTAACATTAAACTGTTCTTTTTTTATTGCCTAATCATCACTACATATAACATCATCCAGCATCACTACATATAATACCATCCATTATCACTACATATAACACCATCCATCATCACTACATATACCACCACCCATCGTCACTGCATATAACACCACCTATCATCACTACATATAACATCATCCATCATCACTACATATAACACCATCCATCATCACTACATATAACATCATCCATCATCACTACACATAACACCACCCATCACCACTACATATAACATCGTCCATCATCACTACATATAACACCATCCATCATCATCACTACATATAACACCATCCATCATCACTACAGATCGGTAAAGTAGTTTCCGAGATTCTCGTGCGGACACACATACACACAAACACACAAACAAACACACACACATATATATGTTTTATATAGTAGTAGGTAGTAGGCAGCTACTGAACAGGGAGGTACTACCGCCTGGGAAGACATTGGAAGCATCATGTATTGTCTAATGGTAGACCCTGCTGCTATATGGTATCACGAAAACTGTGACCAAGTCCCAGGTTGCTCATCTATCTTTCTGCCTCATTTATACACAATTGCAGGGTCTCAACTGTCTCTTACTCTTGACAACACCACAAATAAAGCCGTACTCATTCTTAATCTGTTTTATTCATTCTATTTTATTCTCCTATGTCAGTTGATATTAATACGGATGGGTCCCACTGGTCGGGAAGGTTGTGGACCCCAGGGCCGACCTGACCATCATCAAGCTACTGAGGCCTCAACTGACGCCACCGCCGTTGCTGGAGGATCGGCTTTTTTCACACTTCATTTTTCCAACATTCACGGACTGAGATCCAAATTTTCTTCTGTGGAGCACCATCTATCAACCTCTTCCCCCAACCTCTTACTACTCTCCGAACTTCAACTGACCAAAGCAGCTTCACCCAAACCTTTTCAAGTCTCTAACTACAACCTTTATACCTACTTCCGTTCTAAGGGACGTGTATGCGCCTACTGCAACACACATACACCTATAGCCCGACTCACGGATCTTGAATCTCCCTTTTATGATGTCATCTAGCTCAAAATATTTCTACCTACTGTGACTATTTTTCTCTGTTTCCTATACTGTTCTCCCAACTCTACCAACTATATCGAACTCTTTGACTATCTCACTTCTTGCCATGAGTCGTTGCTATCCACACACCCCAACACCGAGATCCTCTACCTAGGGGATTTCATTGTACAACACAGAGAGTGGCTTGGCTCTGCAAGGGATGACCCAGGTGGAGCTGAGGCACTCTCTTTTTCCCTACTTAATGATTTGGAACAAATAATCAAACACCCTACACGCGTTCCTGATCGACACGATCAACTTGCTAACATTCTTGATCTTTGTTTTACCTCTAACCCATCACACTATTCATACTAAATTTTTGCCCCCTTAAGGTCTTCTGATCACAACCTTATTTATATTAAATCAAACTGGGCACGACCACCTCCCCCACCCCCCTCTAAACGTCAACTATGGCACGATCGGAGGGCAAGCTTGCAATCCTTGTGAGAATTCTTCACCGACTTTCCTTGGGATGAATGTTGCTTTTCCACTCGGGATGCCTCGGTATGTGCTGACAGCATTGCTGGGGTTATACAGGGAGGTATGAGTGTATTTATCCCATCTACTACCAAAATTTTCACATTATAATCATGGTTTGATCGCTCCTGCTCTCTTGCTTGCAGGGTGAGAGATAGGGCATATCGAGCTATGAAACTATCTCCTTCTCCTATAACCCACACCTCTTTCATTACTTCTAGGAATCGTTGTAAGGCTATTCTTCGTAGGGCCAAGCGGAATTTTATTAAAAGAAAGACCGCTATCCTGAATAATTCTTCCTCTAGTAAATCCTTCTGGTCCTTAACTAAAAACATCTGTAACAACTTCTGCACGCCTTCTTTTCCTCCCCTCTTCCGTCCCAATAACACTATAGCCAACTCTCCCCCTGACAAAGCCAACCTCTTTGGCACCTTATTCTCCTCTAACTCCACCTTAGACGATTCCCACTCTATCCCTCCTACCCCTGCACCTCCTACTGAACCTATGCACTTTCCTATAATCTCCACTCGCAGGGGTGCCGGTGTGTTATCCAGGTTGGATGTGAGTAAGGCGCATGGACCGGACGGAATACCCCCTCGTGTTCTGAGGGAGTGTGCTGAAGCCCTGGCCCCTGTGCTTGCTCGCCTCTTTCGCCTTTGCCTCAAAACCCAAACTTTTCCTTCTTCTTGGAAGCATGCCTTGGTTCAACCCATCTCGAAGAAGGGTGACCATTCTAATCCCTCTAACTATCGCCTCATTGCCCTAACTTCATCCCTCTCTAAGATTTTCGAAACTATCTTGAACTCCCATTTTCTCCGTCACCTTCAACGCCTTTCTCTTTTGTCGGATCACCAGTATGGATTTCGCCAGGCGAGATCTACTGGTGATCTGCTCTCCTATTGCACCCATCTTTGGTCATCCTCTCTTAGGGATTATGGGGAAACTTTTGTCGTGGCTCTCGACATCTCCAAAGCATTTGACAGGGTATGGCACATATCTTTGCTATCTAAACTTCCCTCTTTTGGTGTCTCTCTCCACTTTGTTTTCTCATCTCTAGCTTCTTTGAGAACCGATCCAAGGCAGTTGTTGTCGAGGGATCGATTTCTCGCTCTTTCTCTACCAGTAGTAGCGTCCCACCGGGTTCTGTTCTTTCACCAACTCTCTTCCTTCTTTTTATCAATGATTTACTTCACACTACAAATAATTCTATCCATTCTTACGCTGATGATTCTACTCTTCACTCTTCCTCACATTTTCCCCTTCCTCCTAACTCTCAAACTAGATCTGTTTCTAGAACTGATATCATTACTTCTACCAACGCGGATCTGTGCAGCATCTCTGAATGGGGAAGTACAAATTTGGTTAAGTTCAATTGTATAAAACTCAATATATACCAATTACACTTTGTAAATTAGACGATCTCTCACCAATTACATTTCAGGACGCTATCATCCTCCCAAATTCTAAAATAAATATGTTAGGCCTTGGAGATGTTCGGGGTACTTGGTTCTAACTACAGGAGCGAACATAAACACTTGTAGAGTTCTGTAGGTTCTTATTAACGGAAATATACAAGGGTGCACTTACAAGCGCAGGTAGTCCTTACACTCCTATAGGGTCAACTGACCTCACTCTGACCTCTCGGGCGACATGTGGTAAGTGGTATACTAGCAGCTTCCAGATGTCGCCAGGCACATTTATCTAAGCGTGTGGTGACATGAAACAGGGGCATTGCCACACGCTACTGACTAGAGAAATAATGTGTATATATAGAGTACATACATGATATACATACAACATACATAATATACATCCACCTCCCCCCATACGCTCATAGCAAAGTCTTGAGCGGACCTTTTCCTGTGGATCCGTTCTGAGGGTCGAGGGGCTTAATCACTGGGGGGGGGGATGTGGGACTCAGCACTGGTGACAGGGTCAGCGGGATGGGATGCGTTACGGGGCGGAGGAAACGGCGGTTCCTCCACCACACCCGACCGCTGGGTAACCGCACCTGGTAGTCCCATGACCTGCCGAGACCCATGACTAAGCCCACGGACACGGACACGGACTTGGATGCCGACACTCAACCTGGGGAGAGGACGGGCGTGGTCGTTGTGGCGGGCGACGACGCCTTGAATACGTTCGGCGGCTCCGCGATCACAATCCTCTGTCTTGGCCTGCCACTCCTTGGAGAAGGATTGAGGGTTAGCAGGGACACAAGAACGGAGGGGGCGTCCATACAAGACTGGGCAGGGGAGCGTCCGGTGTAATTGGGTGGGTTGCGGAGCTCAAGGAGACCCTGGTCGAAGGCCTCGCAGTCAATATTCCCAGAAGGGGCCACTTTGAGGATAAGATGCTTCAGGGATTTGACAGCAGCCTCAGCGTGGCCGTTGGACTGCGGGTAATGGGGCGATGACAACACATGCCGGACTCCCAATCGGTCGAGGAACGCGGCAAAGTCCCGGCTTGTGAACTGGGGCCCTCCGTTGGTTCGCAGGCGCGCAGGAACGCCCACGTAACGGAAGTAGTGGCAGAACTTACTTATGGTGGCGGCAGATGTCGTATCATTACCGCACTTGATGACAACCGGCCAACCAGAGAGATGGTCGACGATACCCAGGAAGGACTCTCTTGACACACAGAAAAAGTCGGCCGACACAGACTCAAAGGGGCGGGTGGGGTTGTCGTCGCTCATGAAGGGTTCCTGCTGGGGGCTGGGTTGTAGTACTTGGCCTGGACAGCATTGGAGATGTCGGGGTCGATGCCAGGCCGGAACACAGTCTGTCTTGCACGCCGTTTGGTGGCCTCGGCTCCACAGTGACTGTCGTGGAGGCGAGCCAAAGCGTGGAGACGTGAAGCAGCAGGGACAACTACCGAAGGAGAGGTGTCACTAGCCAGAGGTAGGGGTAGGGCGGCAGCAGGGTAGTTGCTGCTCCCTTCGTGCACCCTGTTGGCGTATTTTACCTCGAGAATCGGTGTTGGGAAGTCCTGGGAGATGATGGCCAACTCTTGGCAATGTCTGTAGGACAGCAAAGGAGTCGGGACACCATTATGCACGTCAATCCAGGCTTAACACGACCTGTTGCCAAAGGTGACATGTGCATAGAGTGAACCTAGGGCTGGGGCCATCTGTGAACCATCTGCCGTGACGCGGAGGTCCTTGGGAGGCGGTCCTAGATCACTTGGAGAGAGCTCCAAGCATTGCAAATGCTGGGGACCGATGACCGTAGCCTCAGCGCCGGTGTCGGGCAGCATCTCGAGACAGGATGACACACTACCGTAGGTCACGATGACGCTGACGTGCTGGGGAACTTTAGTCCTCCTGGGACGCGAGGAGTACACCCTCCTAATATGGGTCGGGCTTTGTCCAGGGTCGTCGTGTCGCTGATTTGGCAACTGTGGGCGGCCCTCACTGGTGGAAGGGCGCTGCTGCTTCCGCCGACGCTGTCCCTTAGGTTTGTTGGTCGGACAACACTTGTCGTAGTGGCCCAGACGACCACACATATTGCACTTGTTACGAACCACGCCACCAATTGTCATGATCTACCTACCCAGCACTACGAACCACGCCATCTATTGTCCTGATCTATCTACCCAGCACCACGAGCAACGCCATCTAGGGACGAAACCCGAGTATGACTACTCTTAGTTACCAGTCCGGGGTTTCCCTTCTCCATATCCTGGTTGTTGCGTCACCTCCTCCAAGTCTTCTTCATAAGCTCCAGTTCGATGAGAGTTCAGTTCACTCTGGGAAGTGACCACAGGATCACCTATCCTGGAAACCTACGGCACAGTGACTACCTACCGTCTTCTACAATACTCAGCCTTGCTCGTCAGCCATCTCAGCTCCGCACTTAAGTATTTGTAATCTTATATTGCCTCCCCACGTCCACATGCTTTAGAATGTTGTATGTTGTATAAGTATGTATATACTGTTAATGTTTAGGTTAAGTATGGTTAAGGGTAAATTATAGAAAGCTGAATATTTTGTTAAGGAATTTATGGTACTTCATTATACACAACAAAAACTTGCATCCTTTGTCTACCCTTTTATAGTCGGATTGTCTTTGTTTTTTTGTTGTTGTTGCCTGTTGGGCTCTGGGTAGACTTTTAACTATATTCTAAATCCCCAACTCGTAACAAATGGCGACCGTGACAGGATCCGACCTTAAGTGCCATATTCCTTCCTCCCTTGTAACTCCTTGTTAATTATTCCTCCCAGTCACTTCTGTTCACAATTGCTTTACGGTGGTTTAAAGTTCCCTTCATATGTGTGTGCATATATTGGTATTACCGTACAGTAAAAGTAACAGACGTAGGATATTAGGTTCCAAGTGTCATAAGGCTTACCTGTTATTACACATGGCAGTCGTGTAGTAAGTCTTATCGAGTGTAGGGAAGAATCCGGATCTGTTTAATGCCATACCCTCACTCCAGAGTAGGCTGTTCCATAGTCACTAGTTTAAGTGATATCTTGGGACGCCCCGCTCTACCAGGACCCCATAATTATAAAGCCTCCATTATTGTTCTTCTCATTATCTCATTCGGGGTCAATCATACCAAACTCAAGGGTTGTTAATCCGGATCTTTATATTAATGCTGTAATACGCCCTTCCTGTTTACTCAGGGTTGTTAATCCGGATCTTTATATTAATGCCGTAATACGCCCTTCCTGTTTCAAGTATCTCAGGATTGTTAATCCGGATCTTTATATAAATGCCGTAATACACCCTTCCTGTTTCAAGTATCTAAGGGTTGTTAATCCGGATCTTTATATTAATGCCGTAATTCGCCCTTCCTGTTTATTCAGGGTTGTTAATCCGGATCTTTATATTAATGCCGTAATACGCCCTTCCTGTTTACTCAGGGTTATTAATCCGGATCTTTATATTAATGCCGTAATACGCCCTTCCTGTTTACTCAAGGGTTGTTAATCCGGATCTTTATATAAATGCCGTAATGCGCCCTTCCTGTTTCAAGTATCTCAGGGTTGTTAATCCGGATCCTTATATAAATGCCGTAATACGCCATTCCTGTTTCAAGTATCTAAGGGTTGTTAATCCGGATCTTTATATTAATGCCGTAATATGCCCTTCCTGTTTATTCAAGGGTTGTTAATCTGGATCTTTATATAAATGCCGTAATACGCCCTTCCTCTTTCAAGTCTCTTATCCTCATTTAAGGATCTTATCAGAAGAGCAATATTCATAAGTGTAATTTCCCTAGGTATAACTTGGGTAGTTTCCGGAACTTTCTGGTTATCCACTGCCGTGATATTTTCTAGGGTATCCACTTATCTTATCTTTTGACCATTAATTAATTTATCTAGGTTTTCTTAATGGCCACCTCAGGATTTGTTAAACTTGGTAGTCCTGGAGGAGTGGAAGAGCAAGATACCATTTCACATCTTGAAGCATGTGGAGGAGCGTGGAGAGGTTAATTTAGGACGTGCGGCTGAGCTGGCTGATGAGTACGCCTTGCTGGTGGAGTCACTGTGCCGTAGGGAACGTGGTACTTTCCGACATGTTAGGTCCTCCTCTGATGATAACCTTGGGGACGTGAGTGGTAGGTCGAAAGGTCCCACACCTACCCCCCCCTGATGCAACCAAGTTTTATTGTTCTTACTGTAAAAACCCAGGCCATACGATCCAGTCTTGTAAACACCCAAAGTGTCGAACTGCTAAAAGTAGTTCCCTGGATCCCAAATCCAAACCAATAGCAACCACCAATGTGGAAAGGCCCCATCAGGATCTCTTCTCTTCATTCACCTATGAGGGAAAAATTTCAATCATAGAGGGGTCTCGTTCTTTCCCTATTCGTATACTATGTGATACGGGCGCAGCACAATCTATCCTCCTGTTTAACGTCATTCCTGATATATCTACCGCATTTACTAATGAGTGTTCTAATTTCAGATCTCTCATCCCATTCTTCCTATCCCTTGGCTAAAGTGCACCTCCAATGTCCCTTGATTACTGGGGAAGTGCAAGTAGCCATTAGGAAAGATCCAATGCCTGTGAGCGGCATTCATTTATTATTGGGTAATGATTTGGTAGGAGATCTAGTGGTTCCCAACATAAAGACAGTCGACTCTCCCTTACCTGTTAACTCCACCACTGACCTTGAAGAAACTATTCCTCACCTTTTCCCATCTTGTGCTGTCACCCGGTCACAGAGTGTGCGAAATGGGCCCTCTTCATTAAAGCCGAACAATCTGATCCATCTTTGTTTAAACAGGTGATGAAAGACCTCAGTGTGGACCATTGTACATCTTCGGTTTACCACCCACACTCCCAAGGTTGCTTGGAACGGTTCCATCAAAACTTTCAAATCAATGCTAATAAACTATCTCCCCTCAACTATATAGTCCATACTCCTGATCGCAGGAAAGATTCACAACTTGTTCACATTAATCTCATGAAACTTTACCATTCCAGGCAGTCAGAGGAAGACATCCCAGAGGCTATAAGCTTACCTGTATTGCATACGGTTTTGTCAGAGTCGGAGACAGATGACATGGATCTATTGGAGAATTTAGACTTCCCTCTACCTAAAGAAAACCCTGCTAACAGTCACATACTCAACAACTTGGATGAGTATTTTTCTGTTTTGAATCCATCTCAAGCAAAAGATCTCACTAAGTTATTATCAACATTTCCTAAAGTCACGTCAGACCTCCCAGGGTTTTGCAGTATACTTAAACATGATATTAGGCTAATCTCAGATGATGTACAACCCATTAGGCAATCAGCCTATCGACTAAATCCACAAAAAAGAGAGATTAAGAAAAAGGAGGTAGACTTTTTGTTGAAACATAACTTAGCTGAGCCTAGTACCTCCTCCTGGGCTTCACCTTGCCTTCTCATTCCAAAATCCGATAGCACTTTTCGTTTCTGTACCGATTATCGTAAAGTGAACCAGGTCACTGTCTCAGACTCCTACCCTTTACCTTTGATTGAAGATACAATAGACAGCATAGGCTGTGCAAAATTTATCAGTACCGTGGACCTGTTGAAAGGATATTATCAAGTGGGACTCACGGATAGGGCAAAAATAATCTCAGCATTTATAACTCCATTTGGTCTTTTTCAATATTTGGTTATGGCGTTTGGCTTTTCTAATGCTCCGGCCACATTCCAGAGGGCCATCAAGTACCTAATTCAGGACCTAGGTGGGACATTCGCCTATCTGGATGACCTGGTGCTGGTGGTGTCGGACGGCTGGGACGACCATCTGGTGCGTTTGGAGATACTGTTGGCACGACTGCAAGAGACTGGATTCACCATAAACCTGGCTAAATCTGCCTTTGGCAGGGCCTCAGTGACTTACCTGGGACATATCGTTGGGCATGGTATGGTGAGACCCAAGGACGCAAACGTTAAAGCCATCTTGTCCTTCCCCACTCCAAGGACGAGGAAGGAACTCATGTGCTTCCTGGGGATGTGCGGCTACTACCGTCGGTTCTGCAGTAACTTCTCCAGCGTAGCCGGACCCCTCACAGACCTTACCAGTTCTGCAGTCCCTTACATCTGGAACCAGAGGTGCGACCAGTCTTTCCACCACCTCAAATCCTTCCTTGCCTCCAAGCCTGTAGTCCACCCCTCCTGACTACACCTTGCCCTTCCATCTGCAAATCGACGCTAGCGGTGTCGGAGTGGGGGCTGTGCTCCTACAACCCGACCCAACCACTGTTGTCCTTCACCCTGTGGCATACTACTCCGCCAAGTTGAAAAAACATCAGACCAACTACTCGACCATAGAGAAGGAGGCCCTGGCTCTGGTGTTGGCAATAAAGAAATTTGAATGTTACCTCCAGGTTTGCCCACAAACAACCCTAGTCATCACCGACCATAACACACTCACGTTCATCCAAACCAACAAGACCTCCAACCAGCGAATCCTCCGCTGGGCTCTCCTCACCCAGCCCTATAATCTACAAGTCCGGCACATAAAGGGGATGGACAACATGATTGCGGACTCCTTATCCCGAGCTCCAGTGGAAATGCAGCAGCTACTCAGGTGATCACCTCCTTCACGCCCGCGTTACGGAGGTCTTTGGAGGGGGGGGGTGTGTTACGAACAACGCCACCAATTGTCATGATCTACCTACCCAGCACTACGAACCACGCCATCTATTGTCCTGATCTACCTACCCAGCACCACGAGCAACGCCATCTAGGGACGAAACCCGAGTATGACTACTCTTAGTTACCAGTCCGGGGTTTCCCTTCTCCATATCCTGGTTGTTGCGTCACCTCCTCCAAGTCTTCTTCATAAGCTCCAGTTCGATGAGAGTTCAGTTCACTCTAGGAAGTGACCACAGGATCACCTATCCTGGAAACCTACGGCACAGTGACTACCTACCGTCTTTTACAATACTCAGCCTTGCTCATCAGCCATCTCAGCTCTGCACTTAAGTATTTGTAATCTTATATTGCCTCCCCACGTCCACATGCTTTAGAATGTTGTATGTTGTATAAGTATGTATATACTGTTAATGTTTAGGTTAAGTATGGTTGGGGTAAATTTAGAAAGCTGAATATTTTGTTAAGGAATTTATGGTACTTTATTATACACAACAAAAACTCGCATCCTTTGTCTACCCTTTTATAGTCCGATTGTCTTTGTTTTTTTGTTGTTGTTGCCTGTTGGGATCTGGGTAGACTTTTAACTATATTCTAAATCCCCAACTCGTAACAAACTGGACGCGTTTGGCTGGGCACCGTACTGTAAGTGACCAGTGGCCCTTGCGGTCACAGCTGTCGCAGGTAGACTCGGCAGCTGGACACACCTGTGTTCCGTGCTGCCTACCACAGCTGTTGCAAAGGGAGCCGGGCGTGGGCGCGGTGGGCGTAGGCGTTGGGGCAGACTTCTTGTCTTTCTTGTATTGGGACATAGCCCGTACGGCTGTAGGGGGAGCTCGGATGGCAGAGGTAGCACACCTGGCAGCCTCATAAGAGCGACATACTGTCAATATATCCTTTAGAGAGGAGGAAGAGTCGAGGAAGGCGAGGCCTTGGATAAGCTCCTCGTCCTTAACACCCATCAGGATCACCTGCTTCAACTGGGTCTCCTCGCACTGCTGGTGATTACCGGGATATATGTCTATCTCTTCCGGGGCTCTCTTGAGTCGTGTGTAGAAATCGTCAAAAGTCTCGCCATCTAACTGTCTACAGCTAAATACTTCCCTCCTGTGGAGCACTTCATTCCGCTGACCTTTGATGTGCCGTTCTAGAACATCCAGTACCTCCTCTACAGACAACAATGACGTCGGGGGCACTTGCAACGTATGTTCCAACACATGCTGCGTTCCCAGAGACAGGCACATACGTAGCTGAATGAGCTGTTTAGGCTGTGGCAAGCTCTGGAGATCCACCATTATAGCATAATCAGTCCACCGTCGCCGCCACTCACGAAAAGTCTGGAAAGTCTCATCAGGCTTCAAGGTGGGTGGGGGTTGGACAACCACTTTGGTAGAGGGCGTTGACGAGGTATCTGAGCCAGTCGGTACCTGAGTAGTGGAAGGGCCAAGGGCTTGATTAGCAGTGAGGCTAGATATCAAAGCTGCAAACCGTTCGTTAACTTCCAATCTCCGTTGGTGGTCCTCAGCATATCTTTTCGCTTCGTCCTGACGCATTTCCTCCCTCATAAGCTTCATCAGAGCAATTATCTCTGAGGACGAGGCTGAGGGTCGGGGGGTGTGGCTGGAAGAGGGTGGGGCGACGTGTACTGACTGGTCATCCATCTCTGTAGAGCTGTCATCCGTCTGACTCATCCGGGCGCTAGGGACACCGCTGCGTGAGGCCCGGAGTATAATTACTTTATCTGTATATTGTATGTCAAATCAGTGTTGACCGGTCAGCCCGTCGCATCAACCAGATCTGAGACAACAAAATTAATTGAATACACAGATAAGTAACTTATATATATATAAAATATATATATATATATATATATATATATATATATATATATATATATATATATATATGGAAGAAATGACAGGTCAGTGTGTTAGTGTGGTTGGTGTGTGTAGGCGCGGTGGAGCGGAGGCAGGCGAGGCGAGGCGGTGGGGGTGAGCAGTGGGGTAGTTACCTCCAGGCAGCCCGGGACGGTCGCGCTTGACTCTTCACGAATGCCCTATATCAGCCTTCCACCTTAGGGACTCTCTTTAAACAAGGACACACACTTTAACAATACACACACACGAGGGGCACTTAAAGACACTTCACAGGAAATTGTGGTCACTGCACACTGCTCAAAACTCGTTGGCAACAAACGAATTTTGTGGGAGACAATAGCGACAGATGACGGAGTTGACAGAGGAGGTCTCCTGACCTTGATTTTGCATGAACGCACTTATTTCCACTTAATCGATCACATGATACTCACTGCGCCATGGAGATGTTCGGTACTTGGTTCTAACTACAGGAGCGAACATAAAACACCTGTAGAATTCTGTAGGTTCTATTAACGAAATATACAGGGTGCGCTATGCGCAGGTAGTCCTTACACCTCATAGGGTCATCTGACCTCACTCTGACCTCTCGGGCGACATGTGGTAAGTGGTATACTAGCAGCTTCCAGATGTCGCCAGGCACATTTATCTGAGCGTGTGGTGACATGAAACAGGGGCATTGCCACACGCTACTGACTAGAGAAATAATGTGTATATATAGAGTACATACATGGTATACATACAACATACATAATATACATACAGGCCTCACCATTTCCTCCAATATGTCCTGGAAATCACACATCCTTAGTATAACTAAAGCTGCCACCCGAAAGTTGGGAATGCTGTACAGATGCCGCAGCTACTTCACTCCTGAGCAGTTGCTCCAAGTATATAAGGGATTCATTCGTCCTAACTTGGAGTACTGCTCTCATATCTGGGGTGGCTCTTCTTCTGTCCAACTATTAGATAGGGTGGAATCAAAGGCATTTCGTCTTATTAACTCTCCTCCTTTAGTCGACAATCTCTTCCCTTTCTTCGCTGCAATGTTGCTTCACTCTCTCTCTTCTACAGGTACTTTAATGGGCAATGTTCGGTGGATTTGGCATCCTGTATACCGTCGGGCAAGGCCGGGTTCGTAACACACGCCTTGCCCGTGGTGCCAACTGTTTTCTGGATGTCGGTCACATGAGAATAACCCATTATAGTACCTCCTTTCTTCTCACACAGCCACACTGGGAATGCTCTGCCATCTTCTGTGTTTCCATGCTCTTCCAATCTGTCTCACTTTAAAAGCTGGTTTCCTGCATCTTCGTGGGTGTAGATTAATACAGTATAACCTTTTTTCTATATTTCAATTTTCTTTCCGTTCTTTTTTTTCGTCCCCAGGCTCCGTTGTGGGTCGTTTGACCTGTGCCTGGGTGGGCCACCTCGTAAAGAAAAAAAAAAAAAAAAAAAAAAATATATATATATATATATATATATAGAAACCCTGCAACAAACCCTCTGTTAGCTATTGTAAACTTCTCAAGACTCACATCACTGTCATATATGTATTATAAATATATATATATATATATATATATATATATATACAAATATGACATGTATATATATATATATATATATATATATATATATATATATATATATATATATATTTCATTAGCCCAATAATTTGCCACAAGCCTGTCTGCTGAGCTATGGCGCCGTGAACTCTATAATGGGGACCACCTGTGCCATAAGCTCGCTGAACAGGCTTTTGTGAAATATAACAGAGTCTAGGACTGCTTTTAGTGTCCTGGGGCCCAGAGTAGCGTCTCCTGGTCACAATTATAAGATCGTGGGTTTGAATCCTGGTGGGGAGGTGTTGATTATATGTAGAAGTCTGCTTGTTTTATTGGGCTAATGAAATATATATGGATCCTCGTATTAAGCCGGATTTGCAAAACGTTGTTCTGATCACTCATGGGCATGGTCCCCATTAGAGGTTCATGGCACCATAAGGTCGTTGAACAGGCTTTGTGTGAAATATAACAGAGTCTAGGACTGTTTTAGTGACCTGGTGTCCCAGAGGTATGCTTCCCCGTCACAATTATAAGATTGTGGGTTGGATCCTGGCGGGTGAGGTGTTGATTATATATATATATATATATATATATATATATATATATATATATATATATATATATATATATATATATATATATATATATATATATATATATATATATATATATATATATATATATATACCAAAAATTACGACATCATTAATATAAATGACATTATTTCCGTTTGATGTAACGTAATCTGATTCACACACGAGAAAAATTAATTAGCCGTCATTTCAGTAATTGACTCTTATATGGAAGTGAGTGCGGTATCACCTGAATTTATCACGGCTTAATATTTTACTGTAATTAAATGGCATCAGAATGTTTGTGAAAAATGCTGAGTGTCTGTATGCATAATTGTCTCATCAATTGAAATGTTTTTATCTGTAGGGTTAATTTCGGCATGGGAGATTGGTGGAATAGACAATAAAGTTGGATAAACGAAACAGAATACAGTAATAATGAGATAAGAAATACATACATTCCATTACTTCTCTCAAAAATAAGAACATACTACAATGATAAAGGAATTATTGAACAGGTTAAGAGTAAGTGGTCATTGCTGTACTGTGATTGACATGAAGGATAATGATGCGGTGAACGAGGTGATGAGAAAGTAATGGTAATGGACAAGAGGAAAGAGTGATAAAGGAGAGAGGAAAGAGTGATAAAGGAGAGGAGGAAAGAGTGGTAAAGGAGAAGAAGAAATAATGGTAGAGGAGAGGGGGAAACAGTGACACAGGAGAAGATAATCGAAGGAGATAATACAGGGTAGGTAGATACAAGAAGGAAGATGAGATGAGAAAGACAACCAAATAAATGAATCTGTAGCTAACAAGTGTAGTGTTAGGTAATCGATATATCACATATACTACCCAACAAGAGACTAAGGAAGAAAGAAGATGAATTTTAGAAGACATAATAGAATAGGAAAAGTATAGAAAGAGAAGAAAGCTAAAAGGGAATTAAATGGAATGCAGTAATCAGTAGCCAGAAAGTCTTGGTGGATACTCGCGTTCTCAGATAATCCAAAATAAACAAAACACGTAAAAATGAAAGGTAAACCTAACTATCAGTCATACGAGGATTATGTCTCAAATTCTTGTTATATTACCAAACTCAGTCGTGGCCAGAGTTCTGTGCACGTCGCATGAATATTGTTGGGAAACTTTAATAACTCATTTGTTTTCTCTATTTGTGAGTTTTGCAATATTACTTAAATGCCAAAAGCCCTTGGCTGTGGTGAGCTAATAAAGGTGTTATGATTACACTGAACACTCTGGCTAATGGCAGGAGTATCTGTCTACAGTCACTACCTTGTAAATCAAATATAGGTAAGAAGAGTAATATTATATTTAGACTCTTAAAAGAGTCCAGTATAGATTAGTTTGTTCTCAGTAGTGAGGTTATAGAAATAGTCACAAAAAAAATATATTCTTTAAATTGATTCTCTCACCTACGTTCTTGTTAAAAAATCTTTCATCCTTCCTCGTGGTAACCAAAGACGAAATGAATATCATATTTTTTTATTGTTTTGTCGGAATCAAAGGGGGAGCACACACACACACACACACACACACACACACACTTTTACACACACACACACACACACACTTGTACTAAACCAATGTATTCACTCCCAGTAAATCCTACTTCTTGCACTGTCACTATGTTGAAATGCCCTGTAGTTTGTGCTTTTCCCCACCTATTTATTATATATCTTATTTGTATCACTTATGTTACTTGTATATTATTTGTAAATTGAAACCCATTCCCCAATTATGTAACTGTATATTTTCAGTCCTCCGGCTGCTATGCTCTTTCAATAAACCGTTAATTATTATTATTATTATTATTATTATTATTATTATTATTATTATTATTATTATTATTATTATTATTATTATAACACACAAACAGGTACAAAAGCCGGAAATATCCCCTTGTGAGAAGTAGATCACCCATGTAAATACTTCCGGGTCAGTGTATCCACTTTTAAGGAAATTTCCTTATTTTAAGGAAATTTTTTGCTCACAAGGAACTTTTTAAGGAAATGCTAAATTTACGGAAATTCTACGGAAATCGGGATATAGAAATAAAATAAGACTGAGTTTATTTTATTTTACATGCGAAATATATGGAAACAAATAATGAAAACATCGAGAGGAAAATATAGTGATTCTGGCCAAGTTTTTCCTGTTTAAAAACCTAAACTGTGCTTACAATTACTACATAATCAGGTACTATACAGGACATAAGATAGGTTCGCTGCTTGTTAATCACTAAGTCACTACAGGACAGTGGGTCGTTATTGCTGATAATAAAGATCATTTATTCTATGGGCTCCTGTAGTGTTTCATCGCTAAATCAATCGACTCTGTATAATTATACATGGGCAGTTAATTATAGTGAGGTTTTAAGGAGTTTCATTCCTATAAGTATAAGGTAAAGAGAATAAAGATATTTGTTGTAACTTATGGGAAGATGAAGTATCTGTGTGTTAATTGTGGTGTATCCTGTTAACTCATTGTCTTAGTCTCAAATCAGGTTTACAACACTTCAGTCTACTTGCTGTTGGTGTTAGACGTTTGCATTAATATGTGGGTAATGTGACTGACTCTAGGCAGACTCAGGACAAGTGTCTAGCATAGTTATTGCTCAACAGAAATAATCTGATATTCTCTTCATTGGAAGTCTTTCATCAAAGGAAATTTACAAGGAATATTTTTTTTAATGAAATGTAAGAAAATTTGACAACCTGGTCAAGGAAATCGAATTTCAAAATGTGGAAGCACTGTTCTGGGTGGTACTGAGTCTCTCTTCGTGCCAAGACTTCTCCAGTGCCTCCTCACGACTTCTCATGGCAAACTAGGCCTCCTAAGAAGGGTCTCGGAGCAGCGCTGGTGCTCATAAATTCAACCCGTGCGTGTGGAGGTAGTAAACTCTCCTGCCTTAATAGGGAAAGTAATAGAGGTAAGAAACCTATAAAACCGTAGCCATCATTGAGCCAGGAGGTACTGCAGCTCAAGACGACGAAAAATAGATAGATAGATAGATAGATAGATAGATAGATAGATAGATTTCATAGATATATAGATAGATAGATAGATAGATAGATAATCAAGCATTTCTCTCGTAAGATCTCAGCATTGGATTATATTTCCATACCGTGGAATGTAATTAAGAATATTCCCGCCTTCCGGCCAACCTTCAATCAACAAACGGTTAATTAGGCAAAATATCTCGGTTCCTCCTCAGCTCTGGAACGTCTTGTTGATCCCATAAGTTTTTCAGTATAATTCGTCACCCGTCATGTAACCAGTCACCTTTCACCCGTCATTTTGCATCCATCATTCTTCATCCATCACTCATTACTTGTTTTCACCCGTTACTCTTCACCAGTTAGTCTTCAACTGTCACTCCTCATCTGCGACTATTCTTCAGCCATCATTCCTCACTCATCACTCCACACCCAACACTCCTCACTCATCACTCCTCACCCATCACTCCTCACCCATCACTCCTCACCCAACACTCCTCACCTAACACTCCACACCCAACACTCCTCACCCATCACTCATCACCCATCACTCCTCACCCATCACTCCTCACCCAACACTCCTCACCTCCTCCTCATTACTCCACACCCAACACTCCTCATAACCTCCTCCACATCCTCCCACCACCCAACACTCCTCACCCATCCTCCTCACCCATCACTCCTCACCAACTCCTCACCCATCATCCTCACCCATCCTCCTCACCCAAACTTCCTCTATCCTCCCCTCACCCCTCCCCTCACCAATCCTCCTTACCCATCCTCCTCCCAGCACCTCCTCCATCACTCCTCCACCCATCACCTCACCCACTTTCCTCACCCATACTCCTCACCACTCACTCCTCCATCCTCCCTCACCCCTCCCCCCCTCACCCATCACTCCCTCACCCATCACTCCTCACAACACTCTCCATCCTCCTCACCCATCACCTCACCCATCCTCCCTCACCCATCATCCTCACCCAACACTCCCTCAATCCTCCTCACCCAACACTCCTCAATCACCCCCCTCACCATCACCTCACCCATCCTCCTCATCCATCACTCCCTCACCCAACACTTCTCACCCAACATCCTCACCCATCCTCCTCACCTCATCACCTCCCACCTCCCACCCATCCTCCTCACCCTCCTCCTCACTCCATCCTCCTCACCTCCTCACCCCCTCCTCACCCATTACTCCTCCATCCACTCACCCACTAATCCTCAATCCTCCTAACCCATCACACCTCACCCCATCCTCCCCTCACCCCAACCTCCTCCACCCATCACTCCTCACCCATCACTCCTCACCCACCTCCTCACCCATCCCACCTCACCCATCACTCTCATACATCGCACCTCCTGCACTCCTCATCCATCACTCCTCACCCAACACTCCTCACCCATCACTCCTCACCCATCACACCTCACCCATCCTCCTCCCCCAACCTCCTCCACCCATCCTCCTCACCCATCCTCCCACCCACCTCCTCACCCATCCTCCTCACCCTCCTCTCCTCACCCATCACTCCTCCTCCTCCTCCTCACCCATCCTCCCTCACCCAACACCTCCTCAAATCTCCCTCACCCCTCACACACATCACTCCTCACCCCTCACTCCTCAAATCTCCTCACCCATCACCTCACCCTCCTCCCTCACCCATCCTCACACCTAACACTCCTCCATCACTCCTCACCCATCACCTCACCCATCACTCCTCCCCATTCACTCCTCATCCTCCTCCTCACCTAACACTTCTACCTAACACTCCTCACCCATCACTCCTCACCCTCCTCACCCATCACCTCACCCATCCTCCTCACCCATCACTCCTCATCCATCCCCTCCCCTCACCTAACCTCCTCCCCATCCTTCTCACCCTCCTCCTCCTATCTCCTCACCCTCCCTCACCCATCACTCCTCACCCATCACTCCTCATCAACCTCCTCACCCTAACACTCTCACCCATCCTCCCTCATCCTCCTCCCCACCTATCACTCCTCACCCAACAATCCTCAATCACTCTAACCCATCACACCTCACCCATCACTCCTCACCAAAACTCCTCACCCATCCTCCTCACCCATACTCCTCACCCATCACTCCTTAACCATCCTCCTCACCCAACACTCCTCACCCATCACTCCTCACCATCACTCCTCCTTCATCACCTCATCTCCCTCATCATCCATCACTCCTCACCCAACCTCCTCACCCATCCTCCTCACCCATCACACACCTCACCTATCACTCCCTCACCCACTCTCCACCCATCACTCTCCTCACCCATCACTCATCACCCATCACTCCTCACCCATCACTCCCTCCCACCCTAACTCCTCACCCATCCTCCTCACCCATCCTCCCTCACCCACTCCTCAAATACTCTCACCCATCACACCTCACCCATCACTCTCCTCACCCATCACTCCTCCTTCCTCCTCCATCCTCCTCACATCTACTCACCTCCTCACCCATCACTCCTCCCCTAACTCCTCACCCATCCTCCTCACCCATCCTCCTCCACCCAACTCCTCAAATACTCTCACCCATCACCTCACCCATCCTCCTCACCCATCCTCCTCACCCTTCCATCACTCCCCTCACCCTCCTCTCCACCCCATCACTCCTCACCCATCTCCTCACCCCTCACTCCTCAAATCCTCCTCACCCATCACACCTCACCCATCCTCCCCTCACCCATCCTCCTCCACCCCAGCCTCCTCCTCCTCACCCCTCCCCTCACCCATCCTCCCCTCACCCATCCTCCCCTCACCCCGCCTCCTCAATCCTCCCCTCACCCCTCCCCACCTCACCCCCCTCCTCCCACCCCTCACTCCCTCCCTTACTCACTCAAATCACCCCTCACCCTCACACCTCACCCATCACTCCTCACCCATCCTCCTCATCCATCCTCCTCACCTAACTCTTCTCCCACCTACCTCCTCACCCATCACTCCTCACCCATCCTCCTCACCCATCACACCTCACCCATCCTCCCCATCCTCCTCATCCATCACTCCTGCCTACTTCTTACTCCTCACCCATCCTCCTCACCTCCTCACCCATCACACCTCATCCACATCCCCACCCATCCTCCTCCCCCCTCACTCCTCCTCATCCTCCTCTCCTAACCTCCTCACCCATCCTCCTCCCCACCCAACATCCTCCACCTCCTCACCCATCACACCTCACCCCATCCTCCTCTTAAAACTCCTCACCCATCACTCCTCACCCATTACTCCTCACCCATCACTCCCTTAACCATCCTCCCCTCACCTCCCCTCACCCACTCCTCCCCTCACCCCATCCTCCTCTCCTTATCACCTCCTTGCTCTCCTCATCCATCCTCCTCACCCAATACTCTCTTCCTCCCTCACCCATCACCTCACCCATCCTCCTCACCCATCCTCCTCACCCACATCCTCCCTCACCATCACTCCCCTCACCCATCACTCCTCACACATCCTCCTCACCCATCTCCTTACCCTGCACCTCACCCATCCTCCTCACCCATCCTCCCCTCACCCATCACTCCTCAGATCACTCCTCTCCCATCACCCCCTCACCCATCACTCCCTCACCCATCACTCCTCCTCAACCTCCTCCATCCTCCTCACCCATCCACCTCACCCATCCACTCCTCACCCATCCTCCTACCTCACTCCTCCATCCTCTCCCCATCCCCTCACCCATCACTCCCCCTCACCCATCCTCCTCCCTAACACTCCTCCATCCTCCTCACCCATCACACCTCACCCATCCTCCTCACCCATCCTCCCCTCATCCATCCACCCTCACCTAACACTTCTCACCCAACCTCCTCACCATCCTCACCTCACCCATCCCCCCTCCCCATCACACCTCACCCATCACTCCTTACCCTACTCCTCACCCATCACTCCTCCCCATCCTCCTCACCTCCTCACCCATCACACCTCACCCATCCTCCTCACCCATCTCCTCACCCATCCTCCTCATCCATCCTCCTCACCTCTTCTCACCTAACCTCCTCACCCATCACACTCACCCATCCTCCCTCACCCATCCTCCTCACCCATCCTCCCTCATCCATCACTTCCTCACCTACTCCTCACCCATCACTCTCCCTACAACTCCTCCCCATCCTCCCCTCTCCTCGCCCATCGCATCACCCATCCTCCTCACAACAATCCTCAAATCACTCCTCACCCATCACCTCACCATCACTCCTCACAAAACTCCTCACCCATCACTCCTCCACCCAACACTCCTCACCCATCACTCCTCAACCATCACTCCTCACCCAACACTCCTCACCCATCCTCCTCACCCATCCTCCTCACCCATCCTCCTCGCCCATCCACCTCCTTAACCTCCTCATCCATCACTCCTCACCCACCTCCCCTCACCCATCACTCCTCACCCATCCTCCACCCATCACTCCTCACCCAACACTCCTCACCCAAAACTCCTCACCCCTCCTCCTCTCACTCCTCAAATCCTCCCACCCATCACTCATAAATCACTCCTCACCCATCCCACACCTCACCCATCACCCCTCACCCAAAACTCCTCACCCATCACTCCTCCCACCCCCAACACTCCTCCATCCTCCTCCCCATCACTCCTCAAATCCTCCTCACCCATCACACCTCCCCTCTCCTCACCCACCCTCCCAACACTCCTCACCCATCCTCCCCTCACCCAACACTCCTCAATCCTCCTCACCCTCCTCCCTCCATCCTCCTCCTTGCCTCACCCACCCATCACTCCTCACCAACACCTCCTCACCCATCACCTCACCCATCACCTCATAACCTCCTCATCCATCCTCCTCACCCAACACTCCTCACCCATCACACCTCACCCATCACCCTCACCCATCACCTCACCCAACACTCCTCAAATCACCTCACCCATCACCTCACCCATCACCCTCACCCCTCAACCACCACTCAACACCACCCATCACCTCACCCATCACCTATCACCCATCACTCCTCACCCAACACCTCAAATCACTCCTCACCCATCACACCTCACCCATCACCCTCACCCATCACTCCTCACCCAACACCTCAACTACCTCACCCATCACACTCACCCATCACTCACCCATCACTCCTCAATCACTCCCTCACCCATCACACCTCACCCATCACTCCTCACCCATCACCTCACCCAACACCTCAAATCTCTCCTCACCCATCACTCCTCACCCATCACCCCTCACCCAAAACTCCTCATCCATCACTCACCTAACACCTCCTCACCAACACTCCTCACCCATCACCCTCACCCAACACCTCAACCATCACTCCCTCACCCATCACTCCTCACCCAACACTCCTCAAATCACTCCTCACTCATCACTCCTCACCCATCACCCCTCACCCAAAACTCCTCATCCATCACTCCCCACCCAACACTTCACCCAACACCTCACCCAACACTCCCTCACCCAACACCTCCTCACCCATCACTCCTCACCCATCACACCTCACCCAACACTCCTCACCCATCACACCTCACCCATCACTCCTCACCCAACGCTCCTCACCCATCACCTCACCCATCACTCCCTCACCCAGCACCCTCACCCACCCTCACCCATCACACCTCACCCAACACCCTCACCCATCACACCTCACCCATCACTCCTCACCCAACACTCCTCACCCAACACCTCTCACCCATCACTCCCACCCATCACCTCACCCAACACTCCCACCCAGCCCCTTCACCCAACACTCCTCACCCATCACTCCTCACCATCACTCCTCACCCATCACCTCACCCAGCACTCCTCACCCAACATCTCCTCACCTAGCGCCTCACCCATGACTCCTCCCCATCACTCTCACCAACACTGCTCACCCATCACTCCTCACTCATCAATCTCACCAAACACTCCTCACCTAGCACTGGTCACCCATCACTCCTCACCCATCACTCTCACCCAACACTCCTCACCCATCACTCCTCACCCATCTCTCTCATCCATTACTCTTACCCATCACTCTTCACTCTCACCCATTACTCTTACCCATCACTCTTCACTCTCACCCATTACTCCTCACCCGTCACTCCTGGGTGGAGATAGATAGATAGATAGAGAGAGAGAGAGAGAGAGAGAGAGAGAGAGAGAGAGAGAGAGAGAGAGAGAGATGATAAAGCAAAAAAAAATCAAGATAAACTTAGAAAAGAACAAGTGTAAGAACGTACAGCGATAAGAAGAAAAGAGAAGATTAAACCAAGCTAATGAAACAACCAATATATACAGCCAAGGTAAACACGACCTTGAACCCACATAAACAGTTAACAACCACTTGATGGGATAGACTTAAGATGACTTCCTCATCCTCTTCCTCCTCCTCTCTCCTCCCATTTATCATACTTGCCGTTCCTTCTCTAAGTCATTTATCATGCCCAGAGTACTTCACCGTGATAGCTGCAATATCTATCATGCCGAACCGTCTATATTTTAGTAATATATCACGTTGATTTTTTGGGGGGATGCTTTTCACTCAAGAGAATCGCAAGTGTGGTTGATGAATGAAGGATGAAGGTGTTTTGTAGGAGGAAATAAATAAAAGCTATAATGAGTAGAGAATGATAACAACATAGCAATAAAATATATAAATGATGATGATGATGATGATTGATGATGATGATGATAATGACTTCAAATAGCCAGATGATGAAGGATTCCACAAGGTTAAGGATCCGTCATAATTTATTGGTTATTACTGTAGGTTAACAAAGGCTTTGGGTTTATTCAGGTGTAAATAACTGTATAATGAAGACATAAAATCATAATGTTATCCTGTAGGTGTAAATAGAAACAAGTCACCCGAATCACAAAGTGTCGTGTGTCTTGTTGTTTGTGTTGCAGCTATAATGAAGAAATTGACTAACTTCATAAAGTCCTGTAATTCTTGTTGCTAATTGATACTGTCAATTTTCGACTTGTTTTAAGGTAATATCGTACGATGACACGAAGAATGGAAAGGTATATTCTGATATTGTTATCAAATTTATGGAGACAATCAACAATTTAGAAAATTAATGAGACCGAAATTGACCTTTAAAGAGCGCAATCCAGTTAAACTGTTCTTTCCTGGAAATAAATTGGTTGTTTTGTGTATCAAACTTACCGTTAATAAGAGTCAATCATTGGGAGAAAAACAACATAATGAGTATTTATACCACGCGTCCATTCTCAGTGGAGGAGGAAATATATATATATATATATATATATATATATATATATATATATATATATATATATATATATATTTAACACACACACACACACACACTATTACCTGCCAATATACTGACAGACTGAAACATCTTAGAACTCAAGTGGGGTACAGCCCACATTATGGTGCTAATATAAGAATTGTTAAAACAATGTACCTACAAGTAGGCTATATAAGATCTCTGATAGATTACCACGTACCAGCTCTGGTCCTTGGTGACGGAAAAGGCATTGACAATCTCGAAAAAATACGAAATAATGCCCTCAGAATTGTCCCAGGATGTCCCATGAGCACTAAAGTACATAATATGAGGAAAGAACTAGGTATACCCAGTGTCAAAGATAAGAAAATTGAAGTCAACCTGATGATAGCCCTGAGGTTCATGCGTGGTGATCCTGAAAACGCTGTTTCCTTAAAATTGCTAGAATGTATGAACCATCGGACTGGTGAATCTAAATGGATCCAAACTACAGCTACACATATGAAAATGTTTGGACTAGACCAACTGTACAAAGTTGACACACACCAGCACTTCCTTCCACCCTGGCAGACAGTTCCCTTCGATATCACAATACCGACATATCCGCCTAAGAGATTAATTATACAAAGTATTTATCTCCAACACACTGGCAAAGTGAGAGCTCTTGAGCACATACACACTCTACAGACTAATGATAATATCACACAGACCATCTACACTGATGGATCTCTTAACACCGCCTGTGGGAGGGCTGGAAGTGCTATCGTTGTGACTCAACCTTAAGGTAATACAATTGAAAAAGAAGTTACAATTAACAACTGAGCACCCACTCTACAAACTGAATTAGTTGTCATACTCACAGCTATTAAATTTATTAAAACCACTGTTACTGACAGTCTCATCATCACTGATTCTCTATCCTCGCTACTTGCCCTTGACACCTTTCAACTCAAGTTGCCACGCGCTTGTCTATGAAGCCAGGCACACATATGCGTACCTTGTTGACCGGGGTGTCAAGATCAAATTGCTGTGGATCCCTTCTCACATAGGCCTCAAAGGACATGACAGAGCTGGGTCTGTCAAAAAGAACCCTTAAAACTGTAATTAGGAAGGAACTTATTGATGAATTTGACGAGTCAGGCAAGTGCAAACAGGCACTCGTCAATCTATTGTTTACCATGATGATATGTATCAAGTGAGACATTTATATGGAGCAAGTAACAAGATCACTAGATTACAAGATATTGTAACCGCTAGATTAAGAATAGGATATAAGTATCTCTGGCAGTATATCCCTCAAGCAGATGTGAAAAAGATTAAATGTAAAGTGTGTGGCCAGACATATGGTTCGAACCCTATGTCCTCGAATGTGTGAAGAGAGAACCTTTTAGGGACAGGTCCAAGCACACTGTGTGTGAAATGACACAACACTTTATATCAAATGACAAGATTGACGAAATATTAATATTGGATCCACTTTTTTTGCACTTACTAGCTTAATCAGTTCCCATGTATAGAACCAAACACACAATATATTTGAATAAGTCTTACGCAAACGTGAATAACAAAGTGTGCGGCCAAGCATACTGCCTCACATTCCTGTACTCACGTAGTTGTGTGTAAGTTACCCTCAATGTATAAAACTAAACAAATAATTTATTTGAAATACTCTGTAACATTCAATGCTATAATATCCTGACCATGGGGATTACCCTTTGTGATCTACTCTATAATCATTTTGTACTACTGCTCACAAGGTCAGTATGGAGTGCACAATAAACTACCCTCTGTAAGTGGAAAAATAAATACAATTATATTAAAAATTACTACTACCTTGCTATCACTCGGAATAGATGATCATCCAGCTATGATATAATGATATGAGTTATTAAGGATGTCACCTTCGTTGGTGATCTTTGGGATGACTCAAGAGGCCGATACATACGGGATCGGCAGGGCCGTCCACAGGCGTTGCACGTGTGGAGGGCTATATCTAGTGCGTGAGGGGTTGGCAGCATCTTTCCGGCGCTGTAGCTTATCTACCTCGGCATGCGGTCAAGTTTACTCGAAAGTATTGACACCTTCTCGTGTGGTGCTCCTCCAAGTGTTACGGTGTGGAGTGATCGTTTCTCAGGTGAGGGGTTCGATTTGTCACTTTTTCAGGTTTGTCTTATTACTATCCTTTACCTTTTCTGTTGTCCGCCAGCGTTACGTTTACCATTCGTTAGGTGACTGTAAAGTAGCTGCTTTAGCAGTCCAACATAATTGTTCATGGATAATGGTAGCCTTGATGTTCCTACAGTTGGTGCCAGCGAGAATACTGACATTTGTTCTATTGTGTTCCAGGCAAAATCGGAGGATGGAACGTAGATTACGTTGGTGAAAATTTTCAAATACTTGAAGTGCGTACTGTATGCGACGCATGTCTCGATGCTATACAGCAGGGTGGGGAGGACCACTGCTCTATATACGTGCAAAATTGTAGATAATTTCAGCTCCCTACAGCCGAAGACACGGGTACGGAGTCTGCCAAAGACTTGAGATGCACATCTGATACGATGTTGAATCTCTTCATCTATGTCCGCGGTGGTGGAGAGGTAGGAGCCAAGGTAATGAAAGTGGGTAACATTAAAGAGAGTAGTACCGTCAAGTTGGATGGATGGTGGAAGTATGATTGAATAAAGGGCAGGGTGAAGGAAAACCTGAGTCATACTTGCATTCACCTCAAGGCCGAAGTGTGCTAACGCATCTGTGTAGGTGTTCAGAGTCTCCTGTAGGTCGCATTCAGTGTGAGCGATGAGGGTGAGGTCGTCTGCATACTGAAGTTCAGTAATGGAAGCGGCCGAAACCCTTGTTCTTGCCTCTAGTCGTCTTATATACAAAAATCCCTTCATCCGGTACTGGATGTCCACCTTGTCGGCTTAGTTAGTACTGACACAAGTAAGGAAGGCAGACAAGAAAATAGAATAGAGAATTGGTGCTAGTACACATTCTTGTTTTACCCTCGTTTGGAAGAAGAAGAACACAGACTAGGTGCCATTGTGTAGGACACTGCCACCCATGCCCTCAAGGAGTGCTTCGCAATGGCAATGAATTTTGGTGGGCAGGCAAAGGAACTGAGAGTCCACCAGAGGACTTCCTTGTTCACCGATTCGAAGGCCATAGTAAGGTCAACGAAGACTATGTATTGGTCACGACACTGTTCTCTGCACTTTTCCTGCATCTGGTGAGCTGCAAAGATCATGTCAGTGGTGCCACGTGATTGTCTAAAGCCACATTCAGATTCTGGGAGGAAGTTTTCCACCTAAAGAAGAAATCTGTTTAGGAGGGCTCGAACAATAATCTTGCCAGTAATGGGCAGCAGTGAGAGCCCGTGGTAGTTGCCATAGTCTGACCGATCTCCCTTGATCTTTTAAATATTGACGATCGAGGCATCTTTAAGATCTTGGGGGATTACCTCCTTCTCCCATATATTCTCAGGGAGAGGGTGGATGCGTCTTTATACACCCCCAGCTGGTATTTCATCAGGCACTGTGGATTTGTTATTTTTCATCTGCTTGATGGTAGTAACGACGCATCCATGGATAGAGGATAGCAGAGGTGGGCAGCTCTGAGTACTGAAGAACCTGCTGGATAGTCAAGATATCCACATCGGTGTTTCGGTTGAGCAGCGAATGGTAGTGCTCTTTCCAGCCCTGACGGATGACTTCTTAGTCTTTAATTAGGGAGTTACCATCAGAGGAGTAGTTGGTCATAATATTGTTTTAGTGGTATTGAAAAATTCATGCATCTTCTGTTGATCTGCAATTTTTTGCATTTCACACGGCATACTCGTATTTTTCCATCATTCCTTCCTTAATTTACGAAGTTCACACTGGACCTCCGATTTCTTCTCTTGGAAGGTATCAACTTTAATCTGAGACTTAGGGTTGTTCTGCCAATCAGTGAGAGCAGCACGTTTACTATTGACAAGTACTTCAATTTTAGGGTCGTTTACATCAAACCAATCCTGATGTCTTCTTTAGATCTGGTCGAGGGTCTCGTTGCAGGTTTTTGTGTTGACAGCGTTGATGGGACCCCATTCGGCATTGGGATTTTGTTTGTTTGTTGTTGGGTTGCTTATCAGTGCAAGGTTGAGATGCTCTTTGAAAGCATGTGCTACCGCTTGATCCTCCAGTCACTTGGTGTTAAAGCCTTTTCTAGAGGTTTGTTACCTTTGACGTTTTGGCGCGACGTGAAGTAAGAGTTTGGCACTGATGAGTCGATGATCTGCGTCATACTGGTCTAAGCCACGCATGGCTCGCGAGATGTGGACGTCTCGGTGATCTCTTTTTCTGATAATGGTGTTGTCAATGAGATGCTAATTTATAGATCTTAGGCGTAGCCAAGAACCCCTGAACCTGTCGGATGAGGAGGAGTAGGCCGTTAGGATTACACTTGCCTACTCCACTTCTCCCCGCCATGTGTAGGCATCTCTGCTAACTCTGGCATTGAAGTCACCTAGGAGCACAACCTTTTCTTCTCTTGGGATAAAGGTTAGCATTATGTCAAGGTTGGCATAAAAGGCCTCTTTGATGTCATCCTGTGCATCCAGTGTCAGGGCATATGAACTAATGAAGAGGGAATGACATGAGTAATTCAGTGGGACTCGGAGCGTCATGAGGCGCTCGTTTTATCCTAACAGGCATATCCGTTAGCCTATGTAGGATGGATTGGCGAATGGCAAAGCAAACTCCATAAATGTGGTACCTCTCCACAGCAGGCTTACCATTCCAGAAGTAGTTATAGCCGGACCCCCTTTCTGTGAGTCCACCTTCATGTGGGAATCAATGTTATATACCTAGACACCTTTTTTGCCATAAGGACGGTTCTTCTTTCAGACGAACATTTGTTCCAGTATACAAAAGGGCCCCACACACACACAATGGACTGCCCATAGACCAGTTTGTTGGGATTTGCCTTAGTCGTTGGGTTCCAATGTTGGTCGTCTCTTCTGCCTACACCGCCATTGCGATCTTGTTGGAGCTCTGTAAGCTAGTCTGTCTGATCAGGGATTTCAACACAAATATTTTGGGGGGCTTACTCCCATATCCTTATACCTACCAAGGTTAATCTGCAAGGGAGTGTGGCAGTGGTTGGATGGCACCAGGACGTGTCCACTTGCCAGTGGTTCGATGCGTTGTCCCTCTAGACCCCACTGCTGCTTCGAGATTCCCTGCTGGTCTAGCCTGGGCCCACGAGGAGGCTGTGTACTGGCAGGCGAAGACTTGTGCTATTTGCTTCCCTTTTCCCCAAGAGGGCTAGCCAGCAGCGGGAGCTGAAAGCGAGAGGGAGCAAGAAGTGCTTGCACCTTAACGCTGCCACACTAGATGCATTGCACCTCCCTGTGTGCGCGCGCATACACACACACACACACACACACTTGCACAGCTATAATTGCCTTCCTCAAACCTAAGACTTGTATATACGAGGTCTGTCCGGAAAGTATCCAGCCATTGTGAATATTGTGGAACTGGTCGCGCGGCCTTGATGTAACTTGGCAGCCACTCAGACAGGACTGTACTGCTCATGCGTGAACAGCCACACTCCCGTGGGACAACTCAGTTGCCCGGCAGACGCCGTTGAGTGAGCGTGGGTACTGTGTGACCGTCGCATTTAGGGCCAATTGCAAGATCAGCCGTGGTGCATACCATGCTGTAGTACTCCCATGGTTGTTGTGCAAGAAGCGTTTTTGGCAAAAAAAAATGTAGGATTCGTTATTGGAGCGTGGGGAAATTTCGTGGTACACGTACCCCCCCGCCCAATGATCACTACGATGGAACTATTTTTGAAACCAAAAGAAAGAAAATTGATTTGGGTGCACATAAAATGGATAAATCTACACTGGAATAATATTTTCTATACAATATACTCCATATAGAACAGCACATGCAGAATTGTATTGTATTGTATTGTTTGTATATCGAAAAATGCCGCCAGCCTCTACTTGTCTCATCTCCGTTTATATCCTCCAAATTCGCCTAAAAGATAAGCCTTTAAGATAACTAATACAACTAATTTATGTGTAGAAATGTATTGAAATCAAATTAAACTAAAAAAAAAGTCGTAAGTGGTCTATTTGAAGAGTGGTGAGAACAGCTTCCTCTGGGATGGTGAATGACGTCCTTTATCAGAATTAATATCGACCCAATTTTCGTAATGAGGGCAATTAATAAGAGTCCAGCACTACCAAAATAATTATTTCTTTAGTATAAATACTTTGTAGCATAAATTTCATATTGTAATAAGTCCAAATATGCCGGGCAACCAATGCCAGGTGAATCCAAACTGCTCCATCTGGGATGGTCAATGGATGCCCTTTATCATGAAATAATATCGACCCAATTTTCGTAATGAGCGCAATTAATAACTGTCCAACGCTACCAAAATAATTATTTCCTTAGTATAATTACTTATTAGCCTAGATTTCATATTTTAATAAGTCCAAATATGCCAGGTAACTAGTGCCAGGTACTTTCCAGGCATGTTTCATTTGTGTAACAGTTTAACCATAATTTGCTACTAATAAGATAAATTCAGTGACCGAAATTCATGTTTTATTTTTTTATTCCCTTAGTGACTCAATGTATTACAAGAAAGAACTACTTTATGATTTGTTTGGGCCAACAGTTGGAGTGGTGATATTTATTAACTTTGCCATTCACACTGGTAGAATCAAATGTAGATATATTGGCTTTGTATGTCCATGATTTAAAAAAAAATGAATAAGTCCTTCTAAAGTAAATAGAATTGATGATATTATTATCTTTTGACCATCCAGCGAATTTAATGATTTTAAGTTGACCGATTTCTACCAGTTAAGTTAGGTTACGTTAGATCAGTTAAGTTGGGGTAAGTTAGGTTTGGTGACATTGAAATATGTTTTTTTTTTCAAATACCAAGAAGGTGGATGACCTAAACATTCATTTTACCAAATTGATTATGAGTAGATCAAAAACATTAGTTTTTTTTTTTTACAAATTCAGACTCCGTAAAGTTCAAATGACAATCACTTCATGATAGATGTTTCACCCTATACACTAAAGCTACTTTATGTAAGAGGAAAAAATTAGCACCAAATTGTATTGTTTAATACCATTAGAAGTCATTGATGATAACATTTAATAACAATATTTCAGGTATTACGACCTGGTCGTCGGGACGGAACACTGTCGTAAGTCGAGGAGAGACTCCCTTTACCTTTAAATGTTTTTGTATTACAATTCTTGGGAATTCAAAGATAATGAAATTATGAATCTTCAATAAATGTGATATACATTCTAATGATGACAACAGGAATATGTCAGACTTGACTAATTAACTGTAACCAGAAATTAACATAAGTGAATTTGTCCTTAATCCAACCTTTAAAATATGAAAGACAATACTGTATACTTTATTTCATGATAGTTAAGTCAGTATTCCAGTTGGGTTAGGTTAGCTGTGATTTTAGATGTAAATAACCCCCTAAATACCACAAATGATATTAAAGTGAACATAACTGTGACCATATGCATGATTCTCATCAAACTTACCTGGAAAGTACCAAAAAATAAATAAAAAGCCCACTAAAATCTACAGTTAACTCATTTAGTATGATGCAAAGTCCTTGGTTATCACTGTAGTATTTTGGGTACTCTGACTAATGCCAGATGAGTTTACTTGTCTTGGGGAGAGAGAGCTCTTGCTTCACAGTGAAGGGGTTACGTCTCGTTGAGGGGTTAATGGTTTTCATTATGGTCAAGTTATTTTTTTAGTAGGTAGGTGAGGTTGAGATAAGTTTGAGATATGGAAGGGGAGGTTAGGTTTGATTTCCCTACTAATGCATGAATTTATTTAATCTTTTTTCAGCATGGAATATTTCGTTGAATATTTGGATGAAGTCCAAGAAGTTTGGATGTCATCCATGTCATGGAGATAGCGAGGGTGGCCAGAAACCATAGACGGCAGCGGATGGATCCTTTCAAGGTTTTCACCGACGACGAGTTTGTGCGGAGGTATCGGCTATCAAAACAGTGTGTTACAGCCTTGTTACAAGAAATAGGACACCATCTTCCAGCTTCCAGAAACAGGAGAGGAAATTGAACATAACAACAGTTCAGACCAAACATGTACAGTAGTCATATTGATTTAGATCTTGTAGAATTATTAAGTTTTTTGCTTCAAATTATATGTGAATTGCAGCCCTACAGTCTGCAATACCAGCCCATGTTAAAGAGACTGGTATATATCCATTCTCTGTGTATAAAGAAAAGAGTGTATAATTTCACACCATAATTTATCCAAAACTAATTTGTACAAATACTTTTCTAGGTCTCCGTATCTCACCAAGACGGCAGTTACTGGTTGCACTCCATTACCTGGCAACAGGTGATTTGCAGCTGACTGTTGGAGACACGGCAGATATATCACAGGCAAGCGTTTGTCGATCCATCAAGAGGGTTACCCATGCCATCACCACCATTGCACCACGATACATTCGGTTCCCTACCCCAGCAGAGGAGACTACTGCCATGCAGGAGTTCTCCGTCATTGTGAACATGCCAGGCTGTATTGGTTGCATTGATGGTACCGGAACAAGACCAGAGACAATGTGGCTGGAGGTCATGGCAGACAGACAGATATTGTAAATAAATTTTTTAGTGTTTTCGTTAACATGCATGTTCTGTTTTACTTTTGTTGTCATTGTGAGGTATGTAATATTAAGTTTATTTTTACATGGTTATTTTATATATTTTAGATTTTGTAAATTATTTTTTGTTTCATTTCTCTGCTGAGTTGTCAATACACTTGTCTAATTTGTATGTAATGTGAGTAAGAATCTTCATCAATAGTGTGAGCACGTTCAATGTTTCATCATGGTTTGTTGTTTGATTATATAATATTTAAAATCATATACAACCAAATTGCCAATATGTTTCATTCATTATCAATTAAGAATAAAAATAAACAAAGGAAAAAAGCATATAATTATATCGTTTCATATTCAAATGTTTTATTATAAATTTGCTAAATATAGCTTATCTTACAAAAAAATTATACTATCGTTTTTATACAAAACATTATTTCATTGCAATAAAGAAAATGCATTTAACCTATAATACAATACAGTAGTAATATCCTGTACTAAATTAACCTAAATATCACAAATTATTTGGCATTGCTTATATATATCACAAAATATAGATACCTCTTAATAGAAATTAGTTTATTCTATAATTCAATTACTAAGAAACAATAAAGAAAATTTTGTAATTGTGAGAAATTAATTGAAAGTAAAGTATAATGAAAATGGAAAAAAAAATATATAAAATTACTTTCTTCTCGTGCAGTTCCTATAATATCATTCTTTGAATGTTTGGGCAAGGTTCATAAAGTTTCTGTTGCTGGAGTCCACCATATTCTCTAATTTTTCAAAGAATCTTGATATCCTGGGGAAAGCATCTGTTTTCGCTTCCTCTGCTCTCGTCCGTGACTCTTCTGATGTTATTCCCAAAGACAAGTCATTTGACATCAAGGATCGGGCTTCCTCCAGTTCCTCGGAGAACTTTGGAGGACTTGGTGGTGGTCTTCCTCCTGTCACTCTTATTCTTTTCCGAAAAATTAAGTCTTCAGTCTTAACTCTGGAAGAAAATTTTTTAATGAAACCATATGAAAAAAAAACATGCTACCGCTCACAGGATGAGTGTGGGGTGCACAATAAAGTAACCGCAGTAAGCGGCAAAATCAATCCCCAGCACTAAAGTACTTAATATGAGGAAAGAACTAGGTATACCTAGTGTTAAAGATAGAATAATTGAAGTCAACCTCACGATGGCCCTGAGGCTTCTGCGTGATGATCCTGATAACATTGTTTCTATATAGTTGCTAGAATGTATGAACCATAGGACTGGTGAGTCTAAATGGATCCAAACTACAGCTACACATATGAAGATGTTTGGACTAGACCACCTGTACAAAGTTGAGAGACAACAGCGCTTCCTGCCATCTTGGTGGACAGTTTCCTTCGATATCACAATACCGACATATCCGCCTAAAAAAATAATTATACAAAGTATTTATCTCCAACACACTGCCAAAGTGAGAGCTCTTGAACACATACACACTCTACAGACTGATGATAATATCACACAGACCATCTACACTGATGGATCTCTTAACACCGCCTGTGGGAGGGCTGGAAGTGCTATTGTTGTGACTCAATGTGACGGTAATATAATTGAGAAAAGAGTGAGAATTAACAACTGGGCATCCACTCTACAAACTGAATTAGTTGCCATACTCACAGCCATTATATTCATTGAAACCACTGTCACTGACAGTTTCATCATCACTGACTCTCTAACCTCACTACTTGCCCTTGATACCCTCAACTCAAGTTGTCACGCTCTTGTTTCTGAAGCCAGACACAAATATGCGTACCTTGTTGACAGGAGTGTCAAGGTCAAACTGTTGTGGATCCCCTCTCACATAGGCCTCATAAAACATGGCAGAGTTGATGCCCTCGCCAAACACGAGTCTAACAAAGTCAACGTTGAATACAATTTGGGTCTGTCAAAAAGAACCCTCAAAACTGTAATTGTGAAAGAACTTATTGATGAACTTGACGAAAGTAGACAAGTGCAAACAGGCACTAGTCGATAGATAGTTTACCATGATGAGATGTATCAAGTGAAACATGTATATGGAGCACGTATCAAGATCACTAGATTACAAGATGTTGCAAACGCTAGATTAAGGTTAGGATATAAGTACCTCTGGCAGTATGTTCCTCAAGCAGATGTAAACAAGACTAAATGCAAAGTGTGTGGCCAGACATATAGCCACACACTTGAACACTACATCCTCGACTGTGTGAAGATAGAACCTTTTAGGGACAGGTCCAAGCACACTGTGTGTGAAATGGCACAACACTTCAATTCTAATGGCAGGATAGCCGACATATTAAGATTGTATGCACTTTTTTGCACTTAGTAACTATATCAGTTCTCATGTATAGAACCAAATACACAATGTGCTTGAATACTTCTCCCGCAAATGTGAATAACAAAGTGTGCGGTCAGACATTCTGCCTCACACGCCTGTACTCACTCATTTGTGAATAAGTTACCCTTTATGTATATAACTAAACAAACAATGTAATTGAAATACTGTCTAACATTC